>NW_017306297.1:737138-738690 GCF_000935625.1 Nanorana parkeri
ATTATCGGGAGCTGTACGGGCTATTGTGAATAGCCCGTACAGCACCCCCTCTGTTCTACTGAACCGAAGGGGTCCTGGGGCCGAAGCTAGCCGAAGGATCGGCCGAAGCTACGGCCAGATCCTTTGGCAGCTTCGTGAATAGACCCCAAAGACTACTTTGATAAAAAAAAAGGTTCTTGGTCTCAAAACAGCCTTGTCTTTATGTAATATAAATAGGATTCTTTACAGGACAACACTGATAACGCCTGAGGAAATCCTTCTAGCTGAAGTTATAGCCAAAAGAAAGGCTACAGTACAGGGAAGCCAAGGAAAGTCAAGTCCTGAATAGGCTCAAAAGGGGGTCTTTCTAACTTCAACAATTCAAGACTTAAATCCCACGTTTGGAGTGAGGGCCGAACAGTGGGACCAGCATGTGCAGCACCTTGAATGAAAGTACAGATCAGTATATTATTAGCAGAGGGACTTTGAAAAAGAATAGGCAGGGCAGACACCCAACCCCTGATGTTACTTAGGGCCAGGTGTTGTTCTACTCCCAACTGAAGGAATGGAAGAAGCCCACCGAAAAGGCACATGAGGATAGACCTCAGAGAGTCACACCAGTGAAATAATATTTTTCATGTTTGATAATAAATCTTGCCTGATGCAGATTTACAAGCTTTAAACATGGTAGGAATAAATGTCATTGGCTCTTAGAACCTGGGTTAGTTGCTGATAGAAGAAAATCTTCCAATTTAAGCAGGGGAAAAAAAACAGAAAGGAAAGAGACATCCATTCTCCTAAGGACACTAAGCTGACACTAAGCAGAACTGAGCAGGTGTGTGGTGGAAGAGGCTATAGCCTCAAGGTTGCTGGCCTTCAGTTGTCTATGAGCCTAATATCCATTTCTCATCATCAGGTTGTGCTCATCAATGGACAAGAGAGAAAACATATTGTACATTTATGGAGAACAAACAGAATACCCTGAACTAGATACTTTTCACTAATGACCAGCTAACATTATACAGAAGTTAAACATCTGTGTAACAGTGCAACACTGTTCTGTTACCTAGCAACCATATTTACATACATCAATAATTTGCACAGTTAGCAGCTGGAATTTACTAAAGAAGCAGAAGCTGTTCACTTAAAGGGTAAGTTCACTTCCTCACAAAATGCCCCCACCAGCTGGTGTATGTTCTGCACCAAGTACACCATACATCAGCCCTGCAATGAGCATTCAGCATAATGCTCGAAAATGGCAAGCGCTCACTAGTCTGTACCGTCACTCAACCACACTGACCAATAAGTAGACATGTAAGCCAGCAAAAAAATGGTTTCGTTCATTTTGTTTCATTACGGATGATTTTTTAGTTCTTTTTTCGGAATTTGGGTCTGAAAGTTAGTCAATTAGTTTTGGCATTTGGATGAATTCAAATTTAACTAATTTCGGATGAGTTAAATTATCATTACAAACTAAAATTAGTGGCACAAAAGTGACATTACTTACTTTGTTTCTTTAAATTTCTGACACAAAAACAAAACAGCATGGGACCCCCCCCCCCCCCCCCCCCCC
>NW_017306297.1:739135-761254 GCF_000935625.1 Nanorana parkeri
AATCATACCAGACTCTTTAGGTCTGGTAGGAATGTTTTGGGGGACCCCTGATGTAAAATAAATAAAAAAAAACAGCATGTGGTTCACAGGCAATTAATACCAGACCTTTTAGGTCTCGTAAAAAATTTTAAGGGGATCCCAATGCCAAAAAAATGAAAAATCCCTTACTCAATCTGGACAGCAGCCTGGCAGGGCAGGAAAAGGGGGGGATGAGAGAGCAGCACCCCTCCCTACACCATACCAGGCCATATGCCCTCAGCATTTGGAGGGTGCTTTTCCAGGGGTGGGGGGGGGCTTGGAAAAGCACCTTGTACCCAAGTTATTTCTGTCATTCGGAGATTCGGATGCATCTGAATTTACAGAAATTTGTATGAATTTCAATTCATAATGAAACAAATTGCACATGTCCACCAATAAGAAGCACTTCTGAGCCGGGGACCAGGTCCTAGAAGAAAGAAGCACTTTTTACTGGTCAGCGTGGTCACGCGACCATGCTGACCAATGAGTGCTTGCTATTTGTGAACATTACGCTGAATGCTCACTGTGGGGCTGAAGTGCAATGTATGCTGTACAGAACGTACACCAGCTGGTGGGGAAGGGATGGGGGGCAGTGAAAAGATATGCACAGTGGGGTGAGTAGAGGTGGTAGAGTGGTGTCAATAAGTTTATTTTCTCACAACATACCTTTTAATGTAAATAAGGCAAAGTGGTGTTCATTTTGAATACCCAATCATGTGCTAAAAAAAATCTGTTTTCTTCCTCACATATGATTGGTTACTCAGAGTGAGCACAGGTTCATCTTATTTACCAATTAACATCATTTGGGGCTTGAAACTAACTATGATGCATTTCAAATAGAAGCAGAAGAAGGGTTAACCCTCTACTCATTATTCACTGATGTCAAAAGTCCTGGTGTAGATCTCTCCCCTCACTCCTGGCATGCCCATAGTAGTTTGAGAGTTTGTTGAAAGCCAAGCTTCTTGTGTTAGCAGATTATGTATTGTCTGTGTGTTCCTAGAGAGGACACACTAGAGGGTACCATGATACAGTGGGGTCTATTCACGAAGCAGCCGAAGGATCTAGCCATAGCTTCAGCTGATCCTTTGGCTAGCTTCGGCCCCAGGGCCCCTTTGGTTCAGTAGAACCAAAGGGTGGCTGTACGGGCTATTCACTATAGCCCGTACAGCTCCCGAAGTTGGGTGAGCGGCTCAGTGGAGCCGAAGGCATATGCCTCGGCTCGACTGAGCCGAGGTGAAAGCCGAAGCTGGCCGGCCAACAGCCTACTTCTGACAGCTGGGCGGAGCCAGCCGTGATCTTATGGCTGGCTCCAGCCACTTGCAGAGAAATCTTCATTCCTGGTTACCAGGTAACCAGGGACACTGATCTCCAGACAGCTCAACTCCCCCGGGCGCTCTGGGAGTCTCCCGCTATTAGATAGTGGCTCCCGGCCGCCCAGGAGAGAAACACTTTCTCCAAGAAAGGTTTACTCTGCTCGATCGAGCAAAGTGAACCTTTCCCTGCTTTTAAAAAAAAAAATATTCTGACATCGAGCCGTTGGCTGCCGTCAGAATAATAAAAAAAAAATCCCCATAGGAAAGCATAGCTAGATTCCTATTGGCTATTTCAATTTGCAAAAGCCAATAGCAAAGTAGCTATTGCTGCTGTCAATCAGCAGATGGGGAACTGCAGTTCTCCATCAGATCCCCGTCTGGTGATTGACAGTAAGGATGGGCTGAACGTTCGAGTCGAACATAGGTTCGACTCGAACATTGCATGTTCTAGCGTTCGCCGAACGCCGAACATTATGGGATGTCCGCGGTCTGTTCGACCGCGGCACATCCCACTTTTTTTCTTTTTTTTTTGGCGGCAGCAAGACTGTCCGGTCAATAGAGAACAGGTGGGCGGAGCTAGCTGTCACTGCTAGCTCCACACAATCGTTTTCTATTTTATTTTTTCTACTTTGTTAACTATTTTTCTGTTCTGCTCAGTCCCACAGAGGGACCGAGCAGAATAGCCGAGCAGAATGCCGCTCAGCGGAATTCGACTATTTACTCACTGCTGTTCGGCATCTATAAGAATAGACCGAACAGCAGCGAGTAGCCTGCCAGAGGTTCGGCTAAGCCGAACCAGATGTTGGATCGGCTGAGTTGAACTCCTTCTGCACTTCGGGACGGCCGAACATGCCGAGCATGTTCATCCGACCCGAAGCCATACGAAGCCACCCGATGTACGGCTGATTTCAGCCGATATACAGCTGAAATCAGCCGTACCAGCCAGAAGTGAATAACCGAACAGCGTTCGGATCACTTCGCTTCAGGACGGTCGTTCACTCGGCTGCCTACGGCAGCTTAGTGAATAGATCCCAGTATTTCAGGGAAATGTATAAAACCAAAAATGTTCATGATGTTTGCTATTTTGTTGCATAAATATACTTATTATTTTGTATGATGGACAAGCATACCCAAAATAGAAGCATCACACAAATGAGTTCGATCATAGCATACATTGCTATATAATTGAACATACAGAATGAAGTGACAAGTGAGTTTCGTCCTTCTCTGTGAAAGAAGAAAGACATTGGGTTAAACAATTATTGATAGTTTGTTACATCAATGTATTATAAACATTCTTAACAATCTTTATTGTTTAGTGTCATTGTGCACTGTGAAAAATATATTGCACAGCCAGTCACACTAGTGACTGCCATGTTTACCACACTGTTGCTGTATTGTGACCTCAGTTGGATGGCTTACCATTGTGTTTTCTGTTTACTATCTAGTAACTGGCTCACATAAGCTGCCATTTGCTCTGACCACTTAATAATAGGGATGTTCAGATACCAAGTACCGTACTCGGTACAAGTACATGTACAGATACTTTTCCAGCTCCAGAACTAGACTAGAGAAAAATTCAAAAGTTAGGAGGCAGCTGTCATTTGGAACATACAGAACTCCTGGGATTTGTACATCCCCATTTTAATGCATTATTCTTTTTTTATAAATATATGTAAGTGATGCAATGTACCATTTTTACAAGTACAAGTACTGACACTTGTCCAAGTACTCATAGATAGACATGTGCAATTCGTTTCGTTCCGAATCGAAATTCGGACGAATTTTCGTAAATTCGGACATTCGGATGTATCCGAATTCCGAATTACAGACATAACGAATGCAAACGAATCCGAATTTCCATTTCCGAAATTCGGTAGCGTTCGCACGAACGTTCGTTTCGTTTTCTGTTCTTATTCGTTTCTTATTCGTTTCTTATTCGTTTCGTTCGTTGGAGCAAAGTGACATTAGAGAAGGAGAAAAATATTTTTTCCCCCTCAAATGTCACTTTTGCTGCAAACGAACGAAACGAATATGAAACAAATAAGAAACGAATAAGAAACGAATAAGAACAGAAAACGAAACGAACGTTCGTACTAACGCTACCGAATTTCGTCCGAATCCGAATTCCGAATCCGAATTGACTTTCACACCCGAATCCCGAAAAACGAAATAACACAAATCCGAATTTAAAACGAAACGAAACGAATTTTTTGGCAGTGCACATGTCTACTCATAGATACAAGTACTGATACATTTTTGTTTATTGTCATGTGACAGTTTTTCTAAAACAATACAGCCTAATGATTTTAGGACAGTGATGGAGAGCCAGAGCCAGGTCCCAGCTGCAAGCGCTGCAACCCTGGTAGTTCTCGTGAAAATGCCAAGTATCGGCACTGGTATCTGAACTGGTATCTGGACATCCCTACTTAATAACCCTAATTCCTATCTAGTAAATTGTACACTGATGGTCAATGTACATTGCAGTCCTAGTTTGCCATGTACACTGACCTTCCAAATAATGCTGCTTTAGTGCCTTCTACTCACATAAAGTGCACCACAGCATGCGTATGTCAACATTTTACCAGAAAATGAAAAGAAAAACTAATGTGACCAGCCAAGCAATGTCATGGGCATATCCCAATTAAAGCAGGAAAGTGGCTACATCATCCTATCTGTGCCTGGGCACTGTGATACCCTCAGCACAACATGCACTATGGCTTTTTTTTTTACTTTTACTGTCATCTGTTAATGATACCAATATGCACTTTATGCAATTTTAATCCTAAATGAGATGTGCATATAACATCACTAGCAATGTTGATTTGGGCCCAACAACAAAGATAATCACACTTTTAAGGCATACAATGGTTTAGCTGCCGTAGATCTGGTTGCTTGACTGTATACTCCATAGCAGATGACACTTGTTCTATCACACGTATCATAGGCACACAATAAATACCATTAGGATACAATTTGGATGTCTATGTGTAATCATTGTGCCATTATAAGTTCATAAAGCCCATAACTGGTAAAGTTTTTAGGGATCAGAGTGTTGTAAGCAAATGTGCTGTTCTCCGAATGCAATAAAAGCAAGTATTGTACAATGATTTTGTTTAGTGATTTCAACAAACTTGCATTCTAAAACTGTGTATTTTAGTTTTACAATATCAGCTGGGGCTCATCAAGCATGTTTCACACATACTCAAATGCTGAGATTTGTTAATGACTTTAACAACGATTCAAACTATCTGCCAAAAATACTGCACAAACATGTTAAGAATGATAAAGTATGAGATGAACTTACTTGATAAGCTTTGGAACACATTCAATATTGGGGGTTTTTGATGTGAAAGGTGAAGCCACAGAAGCCTCTAGTTCTGATAGTGAGATACCAGCGTGAGCTGCTTTTAAAGCCTGCAGATTAAATCCACAAAAATGGTGATCATATTGAGTTATTTGTACTTTTATCTATTAATTAAATTTCGATCAGATTGACATATTTACTGTAACCTATTACTGAAACAATCAGAGCAAAACTGGCTGATCGCTGGCTTTTAAAAGCGGTACCAAGAACACGGGTGCTGCAGTGTTTAAACCACTTTAATGGGCCGCCGTCTATAGACGTATTGCGGCACGGAAGTGGTTAAAGAAGGATTTATTGCCCTCAGATCTAGGTATCTAACAGTGGTATAAAACACAGTTGGTGCATGAGAAAATACTGTGACTGATCTTACAGGGTAATAGATTTATCTGGCTGCCCTCTGTCCATCAGCATCTATTCTTGGAGGTTGTTCTCTCATATGATAAGTTGATCTGTTGCTGCTGTTATTTCAGAATAACCGTTCCTTTATTATTTTGTGCTTTTAGGGTATCATGCATCCCTAAACCCTCTCTCCTCAATTTGAGCTCAGCAATACATTATAAAAAGACCCTAGAGCAGGGGTCTTCAAACTACGGCCAGCGGGCCACATCCGGTCCGCCAGGGTCCTTGGCCCGGCCCGTTCGGGTGTCAAGGCCGGGGAGGTGCAGGCCCATACCTTGGCTACCTCCCGGCCGGCCGTTTTTTTACACTGGTCGGCCGGGAGGTAGGAGCTCTCTAGATAAGCCACGCCCACTTGTGCGTGCCTTGCGGCGCGCGCGAGTGGGAAATCCAGTCAATTTAAAAACAGGCAGCGATGCCTGTTAACATAGAAGCGATCCGCCCGGGACCAGCATAGTGCCTCTGTCACAGGGGATCAGAGGGAGGTCGGTACAAGACCTCCCTCTGGTCCCCTCTCCGCTGTAAGAATGCGGAAGTGATGTATATTACATCACTTCCGCATTCTTGTGTCACTCTCCAGCTTCAGACGCTGGAGAGAAGCTGATGAAGCTGGTCTCTGCTTCATCAGCTTCTTCGGGGGTCCTAGGAGACATTAGGGGTCTTGGAGACCCCTGATTTCTCCATAAAGGGGACCTGTAACATATTTTGCTATCACATAGGGGGGTTTCTTAGCCCCCTATGTAATAGCAATAAAGTTAAGTGAAAAAAAAATAGGAAACAAAATTAAAGATTACATTTTTTTAAAAAAGTTACACCCATACATACACGCATGCAAACATGCGTCGGGTGTGCATACCTGCGAAAACGGCGATTGGGCCCATTACACCGCACATGTTACATATCGCCGCACATGTTACATATCGCCGCGAACGTCGCAGTGTGAGCAATAATTCTAGGGCCATCAATCACTTATAACACTAAACTGATGAGCAGTAAAAGTTTTTAAAGCGTCGCCTATGGTCAATTTTGGGTATGGTGTTTTTTTGCGATTTTGCGAGTGCGCGCAATTTTTAAGCTTGACATGTTTGGTGTCTATTTACCTGACGTGACCCCGTCTTTTATGTTTTACCAAAAAATTGGGTGATAATAAATGTTTCCTAACATAATGTTAAAAAAAAAAACTTTTTGGAAAATTTTCTGTAATTTTCCCGAAATATAGTAAAAAAATTAAAACCGCAGTGGTGATTAAATACCACAAAAAGAAAGCTCTATCTGTCTAAAATGGTATAAAATTAATTTAAGTACAGCGTTGCAGGACGGAATAAATGTCAGTCCAATATTGCAGCGCTGAATACTGAAAAATGGCCTGGCCAGGAAGGGGGTCTAAACACCTGGTCTTCAAGCAGTTAAAATAGGCCCAGCTGCCCTAAACAACATATAGCAATCAATCGGCCACCCGCCCGCCCGCGGGGTCCAGGGAGAGATCGTCATTCCGCTTGCCCCGCCTGGGTGTCAGGGAAGACACACAGGCTGTTCCCGAAGCTTGGCAGCTTCTGTGTTCGGGCTGCGCCCTTTCATCTCAGGGCGCATGCCGAGGCAAACCAAATGCCTTGGTTCCTTTAGCAGCGTAACGCCAGTGCGGCTGCGCCCCTCTAACTTTGGGTGCACGCCAGCACAGGCTCTTGTAGGGCGGCCAATAAGAAGAGAACTGGGATATGAAGTCATGTCATCTCCCTGCCTCTCCCAAAGCTGCACGCCGCTGTAGAGAGGTAAGACAGGGCAGTCTGCATGCCCATTCATTGTAATAAATAAAAAATACTTGAGCTGTAGAAAATAATAAGAAGTCATGCTAGTACATGTCACAGGCTAAGAGGAATGAATTGTATTTAAAAATGTTTTGTTTATTAAAGAAGTTGTTAAAAATATTTAAATATACCCTCTAAGTAAGGGCTTATTCACACCAGAGCAGCAGCTGCTGGAACGCACAGCAATTGCTCACTAACGTTCCCCCTTTGTTCTGGGACGGGAGGGGGCGTGGCGGTGCAGCACCACAGCCACCCACCCTGTTTTTTAAACTATGATCCGGCCCCCAGCAATGTCTGAGCAGGGCCGGCGTCAGCGCAAGGCAACATGGGCAGTTGCCTGAGGGCGCCGGGGAACAGGGGCAGGCTCGCGGAGAAAGTAAGTATTTCTGTCGGCTGCTCGGCATAAGTGCATGCATCAGCCCTGAGGGTGATCCGTGATTCGTCCGATCTATAGAGATCGGTAATTAGGCATCTTGAAGGACGGAACTCCCAATCTCAGTAGTTACAGAACAGAAACAGGTAAGAATCAGAAATGTTTGAAAATTCTTGCAATGTACATACCTGACCTGCAAGACATGTTTGTTTTCCAGGAAGCCTGAATTTTAATTAAAGGCAGTGTAACTGTATTGACAGTATATCCTGAAAGCTCCAAGCCCCTATGGCTTTTCAGAAACTTACTACAAACTGAGATAGGCGGATATTAAAAGTTACTCACCCCACAGTCATTTGCTCCATCTCCACACATGCCAGCATAATAACTAAAGAATAAAAGAGATATCAGATCACTCTAGTAAAATACCCGTGTGTGTACTATATGTAACTATAGTTCATTTAGGTTTTTTTAACATGTTTGAGATCTGAAAAATTATTCAGGATTGTGTGGCCAAATGGTGAGGAACCAGGGAAAGAATCAGGGATCAATGTCAGACAAACTAAAGTTAACACAAGTAGAAAGAATCCTAAACAAGGCAAAAAGCTGAGGTCAGCAACGTTAACCTTGACCCTAAAAAACGCCCACAGTGTGAGCAGCAAGCTTTACAATATGCTAGCAGCGTAACGCCAGTGCGGCTGCGCCCCTCTAACTTTGGGTGCACGCCAGCACAGGCTCTTGTAGGGCGGCCAATAAGAAGAGAACTGGGATATGAAGTCATGTCATCTCCCTGCCTCTCCCAAAGCTGCACGCCGCTGTAGAGAGGTAAGACAGGGCAGTCTGCATGCCCATTCATTGTAATAAATAAAAAATACTTGAGCTGTAGAAAATAATAAGAAGTCATGCTAGTACATGTCACAGGCTAAGAGGAATGAATTGTATTTAAAAATGTTTTGTTTATTAAAGAAGTTGTTAAAAATATTTAAATATACCCTCTAAGTAAGGGCTTATTCACACCAGAGCAGCAGCTGCTGGAACGCACAGCAATTGCTCACTAACGTTCCCCCTTTGTTCTGGGACGGGAGGGGGCGTGGCGGTGCAGCACCACAGCCACCCACCCTGTTTTTTAAACTATGATCCGGCCCCCAGCAATGTCTGAGCAGGGCCGGCGTCAGCGCAAGGCAACATGGGCAGTTGCCTGAGGGCGCCGGGGAACAGGGGCAGGCTCGCGGAGAAAGTAAGTATTTCTGTCGGCTGCTCGGCATAAGTGCATGCATCAGCCCTGAGGGTGATCCGTGATTCGTCCGATCTATAGAGATCGGTAATTAGGCATCTTGAAGGACGGAACTCCCAATCTCAGTAGTTACAGAACAGAAACAGGTAAGAATCAGAAATGTTTGAAAATTCTTGCAATGTACATACCTGACCTGCAAGACATGTTTGTTTTCCAGGAAGCCTGAATTTTAATTAAAGGCAGTGTAACTGTATTGACAGTATATCCTGAAAGCTCCAAGCCCCTATGGCTTTTCAGAAACTTACTACAAACTGAGATAGGCGGATATTAAAAGTTACTCACCCCACAGTCATTTGCTCCATCTCCACACATGCCAGCATAATAACTAAAGAATAAAAGAGATATCAGATCACTCTAGTAAAATACCCGTGTGTGTACTATATGTAACTATAGTTCATTTAGGTTTTTTTAACATGTTTGAGATCTGAAAAATTATTCAGGATTGTGTGGCCAAATGGTGAGGAACCAGGGAAAGAATCAGGGATCAATGTCAGACAAACTAAAGTTAACACAAGTAGAAAGAATCCTAAACAAGGCAAAAAGCTGAGGTCAGCAACGTTAACCTTGACCCTAAAAAACGCCCACAGTGTGAGCAGCAAGCTTTACAATATGCTTTGACAGAATTCCCTAAATAGTGACCACCAGTAATCAGTGAGCCATCCCTGGGAACCGTTATAGATGCACAGATGGCAGGAAGCATACATATTTGATTGCATGTGCAAAAAGCACCATTGCAGCACAGGGCATTACAAAGTTTACATATGTACATACTTTATCTATGCAAGATGTTTGCGATAGCAAGTGAGACATGATTGAGCTATTGTTTTATAGACCTTTGCTTTTCATATACCCCTTGAATAGACGTTTAAATATAGTAAAGACTACACATTTTCCTCTGTACAGCTTTCCATTTTTATATGAAATATGTAACATTGTAAATAATTAAGAACTTACTCTATCTTCTGAAATTCCTCGATAAGGTTGGACTTTTGTCCTGGACTCATTCTAGCAAATATGGTTCCATTCAGAAGAATCTGTAACCACATTATTAGATATTTCATAGATTTAACAACTGAATTGGACATTATTGGACTTCATAGACAGTCAATATTTAGAGAAAAATGTGAGTGTTACAGCTTTCCCACCAATAGTAATGAATTACAGGTTTCACTTGATTAAAAAGATGGCATAGCCAAACATGATATGGTGAGGTAGGCTAAAAGAAAAAGAAGAGAACAGTAGAGAACTTGTTAAGTGGGGACCTTTTGGTTCCTTTTAGCCCACTCCCAGTAACTTGTTTGATTGTACTATCTTGTGGATGTATAAGCTCTGATTTATAAGCTCCACTAAGTGGTTTGATGAAACTGCATTTTAATATCTTCTATTTACTCATACTTACTTTTGGAAGCAATGTATAGAAATGGTTCACAATTACTTGATAGGATTTGCCAGTCATAGCAAAATGAAAAGGTTTGATTTTGTTATCATCTGTGTCACACATGTCAATGTATAATTCCTGTGAAACAATATTAACAAACATATTTATTAATCACCTCTGTATGATTATTTTGTAATATTAAATGGATGTATTTCTTAATAAAAATTCCTGTGGTTAGAGGTTTATAAACATGCAAGTCATCTACCATGCTGATACCAGTTCACATGCCGTTGTGGACCTTGCACGTACATCATGGGGATGACCCTAAAAACAAAATGGGGCATTCTATGCCACCCTATGCCCCAAAAACTGGTATGTGCATGGGGAGGGGAGGGTTATGCACAATGTACCTATCCTCTGCAGAGAGGGTGGTATAGAAATTTTAGGACTAGTATGGGCTCATTCACACTAAATGCATTTTCATTTATTGTGCTACACCATCTCGGACAGGCACATGGAGTGGACAAGCCTATATGCATTGCTTTCCATAGGAATTGTTATTTTTCAATTGTAGAAAAAAAGTCCTGCCTAATGCATTGTGGGTGTGGTGACCTCTATTTTGCCTCATAATGTATATCTACTATAATTCTTTAAAAAATGCAACCCATTTCAAGGCATGCCAATGTACATTGGCCCATGTGATAGTGTGAATGAACCCAGCTCATTTCAAAACATATGATGTATTTTTAATGAGTTATTACCCAGCATGCTTAACATCTGCCCTGTTATAACCCAATAGGCAATAATGCAGAAAGTTAATGTTTTGCAACACAGGCTGCCAGAACTTTTTTTATTTTTAAGTGCTAAGTGCAGTTACCCATGGCAACCATTAAGAAACCATTTAGTACTAGTTTGATCTAAGAGAGCATAGTGAATCCAAATGTGTTGCTTTGAGTAACTGCAATTAAGAAATATGGGCATATTTATAAAGTAGTAAAAGAAATTCACCAAACATTCAGGGCCCATTCACACCAGCCCGGTCCGCTGCGGTGCATTAAAAGCACAAACATTCTGTCACGTGTTCACGTACGTTACATTAGGGCAATCCATTCCTTTAAATAGGCTGCTAAACTCAGCACACAGGATGAAAAATCTTGCATTCTTTATTTCTGGCAGGGCAGAAGTATATTGCCACGTACTGTGTGGCAATGCAGGTGTGCTAAGAAGGTGCATTTGTGGGCCCTCTCTGCAGGTATATCTTTCTGGTGCATATGCTTTAAAGTGTATTTCCACTTTTACAGCCAGATCGGGACAACACCTATTTTATATTTGTTACACATGTCAATTCACATAGCAGAAGCTAAAAAAAAAAAATGCTTGCAGTGTAAATTGCTTTTATATGGGTTAGGGTTTTAAGAGTTACACATTCTTCTAGCATCTATTTGTTTGAAATGTTAGGAGGGGCTGTGAAGGGTGAGTGGTCTAAGGTGGCTTCTCCATTGTATGCTAATGAAGCTTATCAGCTAAATACAATATTCAAATTTCAAAAGGCTGAGAAACACCTGGAATCAGCCATCTTGCCTGATTTAACAAAACATCTAAAAAGGTAAGACATCTGTTTTACATTTATTTTTCAATATGCTATGTGAATAGGAACACAAACATATAGAGGGGTTTTCACATTTAACTGCAAAAATGTAAATACACATTAAATTACAATGATTGATTCAATTGCAGTGAATTATTGGTGAATGTCACATTCACTGCTTTATAAATATGCTCCTTAGAACTTAAAAATAACTTTTTATTGAATATGTCTGATAGAAACTCTAATAATCATCCTTATTTTATGAAAACCTTCTTTGTTTAATCAGGCTTACACTAACTGCAAAGCAGTTTGAACAGTATATCAGATAATCATATTAGATGCTGCATTGTTTAAATATCCTTTAAAGTAAGCCTTTTATCAGACAAAATATACTGTCACCTACACTGGCAAACAAAAACAAAAGAAAAAAAGATCCCCTTCCACTTACAACATGACACAGTTTTGTGACAAAGAGTACCGAGAGTAAGACCTTAAAGGCCAATTGGTCTATTCACGAAGCTGCCGAGGCAGCCGAGTGAATGACCGATCTGAAGTGAAGTGAGCCGAACACTGAGCTTCAACAGTCATGCTGTTAACACTTGCAACTGTGAAGCAGGGTGGTAAACCGGTCCTTAGGAAAGGAGATCCAGACATTCTGGAAGAGCCTGTAAAGCATCTACCTGTTGTCTGATCAGGTAGGAGTACTATAAATCTACCAAATTTGCCGTTAAACCTGGAGGCCAGCAGGTCAACTACCTGTGACACAGGACCTAGAAAACTTCGGAGTGTAGAGGCCATTCCTCATATCCAGACGCTGCCAGCTGAGAAAGTCTGCCTGCCAATAGTTTATGTCTGGAATGTAAACAGTTGACAAGGCTGGAAAATGTTCTGTCCAGGACAAAATAATTTCTACCTCTCTTGCTGCGATAAGACTTCTGGTTCCTTCCTAATGGTTGTTGTATGCCACTACCATGGCATTGGTAAACTGGATACCAGTCAGATCCAGTTTACCAATTTAGAGAAAAATATAGTGATGAAGGGACCACCTGCATGTAAAAGGCTTACCCGTCCTGCAGTCTCGGCGCGGCTCCGAGTTCCATCGGGCACTCTACGATGTCAGAGGCGACGTCACGGGACTCCTCCCTCTCTCCCTGTTTAGGCCGCCGGTTGCACTTGCCTGGTGTTCGTGCAAGTGTGTAGACGCCAGGCAAGTTCCTTCGTCGGCTTGCCACGGACTCCCCACACCTATTGGGCCGGTCACAGCCCAAACTCCTCTCCTGCCATACGTCCTGTGTTCACAGGACCTTCCACCTTCTCCAGGTGTAAGCCTCTCTTCTAAGGACTCTCTGCCACCTCAGCCTGAGTTCCTCCTGCCTGCACTGTCGGAGCCTGCTGTTCCACTGAACTCCACAGTAGGGCAATGTTGCCACAACTTCCAACATGAGAAATCTCTCCAAAACTGCAAGTACACTTTATTAATTCAAAGACTGTTGCTATATTGATACAAGGATTATTTAAAGACTGTTGCTATATTGATACAAGGATTATTCAAAGACTGTTGCTATATTGATATCTGGATTACTCAAAGACTGTTGCTATATTGATACACTGGGTTGCCGCCGAGCATCCAACTATATCTGCCGCTGTGATCCACACACGGGTAATCCAGTGGGGGCCTGAGCTGTTACACTGCACCCCATTCCATAGCTGTGACCTGTTCAGGTAAGGCGGGGATCATAGTGACAACAACGGATGGTGCCGTGCGGATCCTCAAAGATTTGTAAAATGAGTCGTCCACACACACAAGTTCAGGAGGCAAACTTAATTCAATGTTATAGCAAATGCATCACAACCAAATTGTCTGAAAATCCTCACTGAATTAGAAAGAAATTTGTGTTCTCACTTGACCTCTGACTACATCAATATCTAGCAGCAAAGTCCAGCTTATCATTTATTTACCTGAATAAAGTCACTGAAATCGCATACCTAGAACAAATATGTAGATCAAGGGTCTCAACTTCAAGGGCTACATTCACGTTCCAAAGAAGTGACAGCATCAACAGCAAAGACAGGGCATCAGCTGGGCAACCCATGACTTACTTCATGTTTAAATGCGTCGTTCTCACTTTATTCTGGACAGTATAATGTCAGCACATTGGGGTTGATTTACTAAGGAGTAGAGTGTGTTCACTTTGCAAAGTTCATTTTCATTTTTTATAGTGAATTTTTACTTAGCTTAATAAATAATGTGAAGCTAAGTGAAAATTGAATTTGAAAAACCAACAAAAATCAATCATGTGCAAGGAAAAGATTTTTGATTGCATGATTGAAGTCAGCACAGTATTAGTTCATTCACTAAGATACGTGAAAATTCACTTTCTAAAGTGAACATGCTGTATTACTTTAGTAAGTCAATCCCATTACATGTATCTTCATAAATTGAACACTTTGGAAGTCTACATACGTTTGATACGTGTTCATTTTCTTCATTGTCATTCATTGTTTGCCAGGTGACTGATGCAGGAGAATGTCCTTCAGGAGCTTTGGCTTCTATTACAATTAAGTTACTGCCATAGGGAATCATCCCCGAAGATTTGCCAATAGTGCAGGCAGTCTGAAGGTTATCTCCTGAATGTGAAATGTAAAGTAGAGTAAATTAGAAATGTTTATTATGAAATAATTTCCATTTTTATACCATTGTAAATATTTAAAAACACCAGTCAATAGCTACAGGTATCCAGTATTGAGTCAGCACATGCTATTTGATTATGTATACCCATAAGCTTCACGCAAACATAATGCAAAATATTTGTCTTTAAACTCTGTAAATGAATGCCTCCAAGCACATTCCAGTCATCTCTCTATTTCTAAAGTGAAACTGTTATGTACACATTATATTCCAGATTGCTGCCTTGATTAAAAAGGGAAGAACTGGCATGTCAACATCCAAAGGGCACCTGCTTCCTATCTCTTCTACTCTCTTCAAGCTTGTTTTGTAAAACCATCTCAATGATCTGGGAAATTCATAAGCAATTCGTTATTAGTGGCCATCTTTTATAATTGCTTCATTACTGCAGTGTAAAGTAGTGCTGGTTCATGAGCATGAATATATAAAATATCTCACATCACTGATGGCTTCTGATTTGTCATTGGGGTCTACCATTAAGAAAACAGCAGAGTCCTGTACGCATTGTGTCATTTTGCAGGAAGGGAAGACATGCGATACCCAATCCTACTTCTCAATGTTATGCAAGTTCCCAGGGAAGTAACGTGGCTTCTATGAAGGAGAAAGAATAAGGAGAAAAGTTGTAGGAGTGGGTGCCCTAAGTAAAACCTTAAGATTTAGTAAGATTAGTAATTTTTAGTAATGCTAGTTCCCTGACAAACATTTGTAATATTATGAGAAAATAATGTGAACAACATATAAAAATGTACCTAGGTAGAAGTTTGTTGACTGATCAGTGAGACTTTGTTATTCGCTTTACTCACAAAGCCTCAATAGCAAACAAACTCCATAAAGAACATTGTAAACTCCTTTCTAGAAGGTACCTAGTCCAAGATTGGCTGCACAGAGTTGAAAGTTATTTGTTTATAATTAGTCAAATTAGAAACGTATAAATATTTGAACCGTGTGTTTAGCCCTTCAGTTGTGCTTTAGGCTACGTTCAGGCAAGAACCTACAGTTTCCTGTGGTAGGAATCCCAGGTGTCCCTGTTTAGATGCAGCCGCTGTACGCATGGAAGTATATGACAGGGTGTCTGTAACCGGCATTCCACAAGTAATTACAAATTGCATAATTGATTGTCCCTGGATGCAGGAGAGATGCGTCCAGCTACAATCATCTTTCCCAAACCGCACATAATCGTACCATGTACGATTCTATAGGTTCTTGACTCAGGAATCCCAGAACACCCTGAGTGAATGAGGTCATAAATATAAATCTACATTTAAAATGTATACCTGTTATCATAACAGTCCTTATATTGGCAGCCATTAACTCTTGCAAAACAGGTTTTGTTTCAGGTTTAAGTGTATTTTCCATTACAAGAAATCCAAGAAATACAAGATCCGATTCCACTTCCTCCCTGAGAAAAAACAATGATAGTGTAATTTAGTGTTTTGAAATTAAAAAAATATTTAGGTCAGTGGTTCCTAATTTAGCAGTGCAATTCCTGTACCTGGGTACTCCTGTGCCTTAAGAATCATAGTTGAATATCTGCAGTTTTAGATCAACTAGGGCACTGCTGCTTCTGTCTGCTAGTCTCACAAGATTTGAAGTGATTTTATGTGATGTCACTACTTTGCTGCTCACTGTTCTTTTTGCTGGACAGGAAGCTGTACCTGAGGAGATACAGTGCAAATATCTTCCTTTTTCATCTTCTTTATTCTGTTGTTCTTTACTTTGTGCAATTCTCCTACTGCTTCTTGAATTTTAACCCACCAGCCATGAGGTTACCAGTGATCAGAGACTAGCTCTGACATGGTAAAGCAAGTCTTGCTCTTTTACCAAGATGGCGACCTCCACATGGAGCAAGGCATGGTAAGATCAGTTGCAGGCATTCTATAGGCAATAGCAGTGAATAGTCCTTTGACTTCAGCTTTGCTTTTTTTTTTAGCACAGCTTCTAAGTTGTGTAGACAAAATAAAAGACCATTTCAGCAATGTTTCTAAAATCAGTGTCACAGCTACAATGTACTAACATTGCTCATAGCAGGCTCATTAAAGTGGACCTTTACCCCCTTTGGCTAAAAATCACATCAGCAAACAGCTCTGCATGCTGATATGAAATCATCTTACATTCGTTAGCTAATCAAACATTTTTATTTTATTAAAAATGTATTTTTTTCCACTTTTTGGCAAAGATGATGTAACGTGCCGTAGCATTGCATCCTGGGAAGGCTACATCAGCAGAGCAGTACTGCAAAATATCGTCTGTAATCTAACGAGATCTCAGGTAAAGGAATTTTCCTCCCCTGAGATGATGTGCATGTCCACATGTCCTATTCACATGTGCCAGAATTCCAGGAATTAAAGGGATATACATTAATCTGCCCTTAGTTAAAATGGCCACTGTCAGAAGACTGGGGAAGAAAAGAAAAATAAGGTATGCAAAAAATAAAGCCGCCAATTATCTAGAAGTATCTGTTTGTAGATTGTCATTAACAAAGATTTCTAAAGATGTCTTTGTTGTTATGTTCAAGATATGGGTAAAGTTCCTCTTTAAAGAAGACATGTCTTTTTACTACTTCAGCAAGAGGTATTATTTCTAACATGTTTGCCTTACTAGAAATTGTTGTGCTATAATTTGTAGATTAAACAGGCTAATATGTCCAATAACATTTTTCTTTTAGAAATTAATAAAGTCCTGTACAGTAGCTGTAAGACTCTTCTTCTATTGGCTAAAGTAGTTCTTCCCATAGTTAGAAAAGTAACATGGACCTAAAAATTACTGGAGGATCAGATGCAAAGCCAGTGTTCTAGATCAGTGGAGGTGCTGGAAAAGTGACATTTTATATCTTGTCTGCTAACAGTATAAATGGAAGAAGGACACGTGCAGAAGGCAGTCAATGGTGTGTGAGAGGGTATGGCATACTTACGAGGTTATTCACAAAAGGCTGAAGCATTTGGAGAAGGACAGGAGAAGTGAACAATCTAGGACAACATAGCTGAACTGGAAAGTGAGCTGAATTGGAGAATTTTTCCAAATCAGCTAGTTTGTCCTAGATTGTTCACTTCTCCTGCCTCATCCAAACTCTTCACCCTTTTGTGAATAGCCCTGTTAGTCTGAAAGTTACTGTGTTATGCAATTACCTGTCAAAGCTGTGGAGGAAATCTTGACCCTTTACCTCTACTATTTTATAAGCCAGTGCAATTACTCGAAATCCTTGCAAAGTATAATATTCAAGTTTGTTTAGAAAACGCAGAGGAACTGTATTTGAAGGAGAATAAAAAAAAGCAAGGAAGGACATTTGTTTTGGTTAATTTATGAAGTATTTATATTTACTTATTTGTTTATACTAATTAGTCTTGCAAAACAATGAATGCATACATTTGAAGTGACAATAAACTCTGGGGTTAACGCTGAAAAATGCATTAAAGTACCTTACCTATTAACAAAAATTTATCTTATTTGTGTATCACTCGGCTGTAGATTCTCAAATCATCTCCGAATTGGTGCTGACACTGTCCTTTCTTCTGGAGAGTGACTACTTTTGTTCCCCATGAACCCTGTGTGTGTTGTAAAGTAGACACCTCTCCAAGTTCACTCACATGATGGACTACAATCTCAATACAAATTGGTAAACCAAACATGAGATTGTAGTCCATCACGGGAGTGAGTTTGGAGTGCAAGGACATTGTCAGCACCAATTCAGAGATGATTTGAGGATCTACAGCTGAGTGATAAACAAATAAGATTCATTTTGTTAATGGTTAAGATATTTATTGCATTTTTAATATTTAACTCCTGAGCTTAGTGTCACTTTAAAAAAAGATAAGTCAAATATAATCCTTATATTCAGGCCTATTAATTTTACAATTTAAAATGTTTTTGTAACTAAACAACTAACTTTAACTAACAAAACTAACTTTAAAATGATCATTCTTAATGTATCATGACTGCAGTAGAGGTACTCACTCTTAGGCCCCATTCACACTGAGCGGATTGCCGCAGATTTCCGCCGCAATATTGCACATTTTTGCCGCGCGATATCGCGAGAAGTCATCGGCCAATGATTTTCAATGGAGCTGTCTTCATGTACAGCTCCGTGTCACCTGTCGCTCGTCGCAGTCGCAAGTCGCTTCTACATGACCCTTTTTTCTGCGGATTTTGCGCGATTTTTCGATTTTTTAATGCAGCCCAACGATTTTTTAATGCAGCCCCGAAAGTTGCGCTATCCCGGCCGCGATTATCCGCTCCAAAAGGTATGTCGCTTAGTGTGAATGGGGCCTTAGAGCAGTGTAGTGATCTATCAACAGATTTAATTTAATCTTCACGTTAAATAACAGGAAGCAAAGTCGTATCTTACTGATCACAAGGTTTAGCTTCAAAAATAATTTCTTAGAAGGATTATATACCAGAGGCTTAGGGTATGTTAGCCCAGTCACAGCAATATTATTTGATCTTTGGTAATACAGAGGTTTTGCTTACCCATCTTCCCTAAATTGGTTGTTTGATTATCTGGCCATTGGTCCCTGCACTTTATATCCTGCTCTTTGCTTTTTTTGACAATCCCAAATGGATGCCCTATTACTGACTAATTTCAAATTCTATTACAAGTCTCTGCATTATGAAAAGTACTATAATAGCATGGTCAGGCAAGTACGGTGTAATGCAAGACTTGTTAGCTTAAAAAATGGTGCAAAGCAGTTACAGTGGTAATGAAGAGAAGTGTGCAATGGAGCTGAGGAATATACTTTTCACTTAGCTTAGTGACACTGTATTCAACACAATCACCAAACAGAGTCTAAGGGAAATCCCTATGTGACATTCAATAATAGCAAGTAAAACTGAATCCAACAGCAGCAGAAAAAAAACCAAAAAAACACAGCATAACGTGTGTCGGCATATTTGACTAACTTGTTTCTAAAGCAAGAGGTTGAAGAATTTCAAAGACGTAGGGGTCTATTCACGAAGTAGCCAAAGGATCTAACCTTAGATTCGGCTGATCCTTTGGCTAGCTTTGGCACCAAGACCCCTTCGGTTCCGTAGAACCGAAGGGCTGCTATACGGGCTATTCACTATAGCCCGTACAGCTCCCGAAATTGGCCGAGCGATTCAGTCGAGCCGAAGGCATATGCTTCGGCTCGACTGAGCCGAGGTGAAAGCCGAAGCTGGCCGAGCGGCCAGCCATTGGCCGGCCGACAGCCTGCTTTTGACAGCTGGGCGGAGCCAGCCATGATGTTACGGCTGGCTCCGTCCACTTGCAGAGAGATCAGCGTCCCTGGTTACCAGCTAACCAGGGACACTGAACTCCAGGCAGCCTAACTCTCCCGGGTGCTCCGGGAGTCTCCGCTCCCGGCCGCCCAGGAGTGAAACACTGCTTTTTCTTTTTTTTTTATTCTGACACTAAGCCGTTGGCTGGCGTCAGAATAAAAAAAAAATCACCATAGGAATGCATTGCTAGAATCCTATTGGCTATTTCAATTTGCAATAGCCAATAGCAAAGTAGCTATTGCACCCGCCCACTGCTGCTGTCAATCAGCAGAGGGGACCTGCAGTTCTCCATCAGGTCCCCTTTAGTGATCGACAGCAGCAGAGGGCGGGTGCATTATCTAGTTTGCTATTAGTTATTGCAAATTGATATAGCCAATAGGAATCTAGCAATGTATTCCTATGGCGAAAATGTTTTGTTTTTTTTTTGACGGCAGCAGAACCGCCGGCCAATAGAAAACAGTTGGGCGGAGCTAGCTGTCACTGCTAGCTCCGCACAATCGTTTTCTATTTATTTTTTTCTACATTTTACACAATGTTTCTGTTCTGCTCGGTACCACAGAGGGAACAAGCAGAACAGCCGAGCCGAATGGCGCTCAGCGGCATTCGTCTATTCACTCACTGCTGTTCGGCATCTATAAGAATAGAACGAACAGCAGCGAGTAGCCTGCCGGAGGTTCGGCTTAGCCGATCCAGATGTTAGATCGTCTGAGTCGAACTCCTTCTGCACTTCTGCAGAGCATGTTCGGCCAACCCGAAGCCACGTGAAGCCACCCGATGTATGGCTGATTTACGCCGATATACGGCTGAAATCAGCCGTACCAGCCTGAAGTGAATAGCCGAACAGCGTTCGGCTCACTTTGCTTCAGGTCGGTCGTTCACTCGGCTGCCTACGGTAGATTAGTGTATAGACCCCATAATATTATTATTACTATCTGTATCAATAAATGTATGTTGTAGTTAACCATACCTGTTTCAGGTTTGCAGAACTGAACTACCATTTCTGGAGCTCCCTTCATAAATACCAACTGTTCATCATTTCCTATGACCTGAGCAATGCCAGACATGCGCTGTAGACTAGATGAGAAAGGAAACTGGTGTAGAATGACCATACCTTCTACTGGCACCTATATTCAAAATCAAGATATGTGCAGAACACATTACTAAATGTCTTTGTATCTGTTCAAATATGGGCATACACAAAAATGTTAACGTGCATCTAAAGTCAAAGGTCAGGGGGTTAGAGCTTTTGTCAGGTTTATATTAATGCTTGTGTCCCTGTTGAGGCAAGTCTCCCCCTCTGTGTGTTCTGGTGACCATTGTCAATGGGACAGAAAGGATAGGTTTCGAACTGTCACCAGAACAGTAATAGAGAGGAAATCTTTTAAATGGTCAAACTTGCTGCACTAACACCTGTCTAAGAAAGCATTTCCCTCACTTTGGAGAGATCTCCCCTTGCTTCCTGTTATGTCTCAAGAATAGGAAGTGAAGGGAAATCTTCCCATTTGGATACCCAATCGCACTGCAAGAGTTAAATGCTCATCAGTGGCGTAACCAGAGTTATGGGCGCCCGGGGCAGAACATTTTTTCTCGCCCCCCCCCATATTATATAAACATCCACTAGAACTGTACCCCCCACCCCCACTCATATATATCAGCTAAGGAACTACAAGTCCAAGCATGCCCTCATTGTCCCTGTACACCCCCCCCACACACATCCTGCGCCCAGGGCAAGTGCCCCCCTGCCCCCCCGGTTGTTACGCCACTGATGCTCATTAGGTCTAGTGTAAAGGAATACGGTGTAATAATGACCTTATTCCTCGCTCCTGCAGGATTCCTCCATCTGTGTGGCTGGCCCTGCAAAGCCTGCTCTCTAAGGTGCTCTGGCCATGGTCACACATATGCCTTTTTATACAACGGGTGGATGGCAAGCGGTTAATATTCCTTTTATACAGTATATAAAAAGCTTTACCAATATATCAGACTCTCTGGTCAGTACATGTGAACAAAATAAATTTACACCATTCGTTTTCACCATTAGTTTTTCTTTAATTATTAGAGGTTTATGGAGACGCAACCCTAAAGAAAGAGGGAGGGACCCTAAAAAAGTACTTTTTTTAAACAGATTTAATAGTTTACAAACATCGTTGCTCTTTAAATGATGTACCTTTTCAGCTCCTGGTCCTGGTTTGAGAATGATATATGGGGTTGATTCCTCGCCCTCTTTTGTTTCAGCATTTCTTTCCTGCAAATACTTCAGAAAAATATTTATAAATATATCATATACATTATATTGTTTTTTTTTCATCTTGGAGGCTGAGCGCACGACATCAAATGACCAAGATATACACCATGATGATGACACCCAAACATACGTATGACATCATGCACTCCACCTCCAAGATAGCAGTGCCCATATGTAGAACACGTGCCATCGGCCGATATGGCCGCTGCGCGTTCTGCAGTTTCAATGTGTGGTTTCAGATTCCGAGGCTCGCTGCCTCCAAATCTGAAACAGCATAAAAATGAGTTTCATTTGATGAAACAAATGACATTTTTTTTGGTTTGCATTTGTTTTGTCCAAAATTTATTTTTATTCCATGCACATGTCTAATATATATATACAGTATGTACACATACATACACAATCAGTATGT
>NW_017306297.1:761731-762566 GCF_000935625.1 Nanorana parkeri
ATATATACATACACACCACACACTGTGGAAGTGCACGGAGTATGCTGGCAACACGGTCACCCAGAGGGTCTGAGAGGTTCCAGAATGCAAATAGTTTTGCAGGGAAGAAACTAGTCTTTCAGTTTCTTCTGTTTTTTCTGGATTGTAACTGGGATCTGGAGCGCTGGAGATTTCTTAGAGGGTTATTCACAAAGCTAGCCGAAGGATGAGCCATAACTCCGGCTGATCATTCGGCTAGCTTCGGCCAACGGAGCCCTTCGGTTCAGTAGAACCTGAGCCTAAGTGACACCCGAAGCCATTGGCCGGGCGAAAGCCTCGCAACTGACAGCTGGGCGGAGCCAGCTGTGATCCCATTTGCAATGACAGAACAGCATCCCCAGGTTACCTTGGGACTCTGAACTCTCATTAAACAATGACAACTGGGTGGAGGCGGACGTGACATCACTGCCGGCTCCGCCCAGTTGTTATTAATTGGCTGGGACCTGCTAGAAGCCTGATGAAGGGACCCTGCGCGGTCCCGAAAAGCGCTTGTTTGGTCATATGACAAAAAACTTCAATAAATGAAGCTTTTGCTATCTTAAAAGGACTGGTGTGCTGGTGACATTTCTACAATTCTGCTAGAAGACTCTGGTACAGAGTCCTGGGACTGGGACTGACAGGACAACCTGAGAATGGTGAGATGAACCTGATGTTGCTACCGAAGAAAGTCATTCTGTTGTTAAAGAAATAAAAGGCTGTCCTTTTTCTGTTAAAACGGCTTCAAGACTGGTCCTTAAGCACTCACCATATGTACTAAAATCCCCAAATACCACAATACATTTATATATATATATAT
>NW_017306297.1:762750-785569 GCF_000935625.1 Nanorana parkeri
CGCACGCAATTTTAAGGCTTGACATGTTTGGTGTCTATTTACACGACGTGACCCCGACTTTTATGTTGTACTAAAAATATGGGTAAGAATAAATGTTTTATAACATAGGGAAACTTTTATTTTTTTTACATTTAGGGTACTTTTTTCATTATAAAGTAAAAACAAATAACCCCCCGTAGGGTCACAAAAGAAAGCTCTATCGGTCCCCAAAAATGTTTAACATATATTGCAAGGCTATAGTCTGGTCATGCTGACTGGTGAAATTTGTGACTGACTGGTGAGACACCGCCAAATTTTTCAAGCCCTGTATATATATATACAGTATATATATCACACACACATACACTGTATATATTGTACAGTTTCAGGGAGACATAATATTCGATGCATTATAATAACAGTAACAATTTTTTCTTGCTGTCCTTACCCATCCTGTTCCTTCAAACATTTTCAGGTCAAGTGGATCTCCATGTAGTTTGCCATCCAAGACAATGAGCGAGTGGCAGCCGACCATCGCTCCTAGCAGTGGACCCCAAGGCAAGTTGTCCCCAGGGGTAAAGCAATGCACATCCTGAAAACTATATGATCATACCATGTAAACAAGGAATATACACCAAAAAGTGCAAGCATTTCACAAAAAAGCAGATATACACTGTATTACCTAAGCTTAAAGAATTACTTGTGATGCAATTTCCAGGAGACAGAGCTCTCTTGATACTGGACCACTAGTTCCACATTTGACTCAAACATAATGATAATATGAAAGTGGAAGTTCTTTTGGTTCTCATCAACACTCTTGATTACCCCATTTACTGCTTGATTATTAATTTCCCTTTCAGTACCATTAACTGATTTTTAGGTACATGTTGTTTAGGTACATGCTAATGATTTCCATTCCCACCAAACTCCCAGGAAGATCATGAATAACACATGACATATACCTAAAACTTATCATGAAATATCAAGAAAGTTTTGTGCAAAACAGCCATCATAAACCAAAAAAGCCACATGTATAATATTAAACTTACAGTGTCCCTCCCGAGGGAACGATGCCCCAAAGTTCCATGCCATCTTCAGTTAGGGTACCCGTCTGCAAGAAGGTAAAATTGTTTGTTATATTGTGTACGCAGTATCTATCTTATAATGCTTTCCATGTATATTTATCAAAACATTGCAGTTACCTGCTTCTTTTCACGGTTGATAGTAAACTAGCATTGTTCCCGCCCTCTGGTGATGGACCTGATGGGGAACTGCAGCAGAGGGCGGGTACAATGCTAGTTTACTATTGGCTATTGCAAATTGAAATAGCCAATAGGAATCTAGCAATGTTTTTCAATGGGATTTTTTTATTTTTTTCTCTATTCTGACATCGCTTCGTGTCAGAATAAAGAAAAAGAAAGACCCAATAGTGTTTCTCTCCTTGGCGGCCGGGAGCAGGAGACTCCCGGGGCACCAGGGAGAGTTAGCTGTTTGGAGATCAGTGTCCCTGGTTAGCAGGTAACCAGGGACGCTGATCTCTCTGCAAGTTGCCGGAGCCAGCCGTAAGATCACGGCTGGCTGCGCCCAGCTGTCAGAAGCAGGCTGTCGGCCGGTCAATGGCCGGCCGCTTGGCCAGCTTCGGCTTTCAGCACGGCTCAGCAGAGCCGATGCATATGCGTTTGGCTCGACTGAGCCGCTCGGCCAGGTTTGGGAGCTGTACGGGCTATTGTGAATAGCCCGTACAGCACCCCTTCGGTTCTACTGAACCAAAGGGGTACTGGGGCCGAAGCTAGCCGAAGGATCGGCCGAAGCTACGGCTAGATCCTTCGGCAGCTTCATGAATAGACCCCATACTGTTATTCATAAATATGTAGGGTACCAGAATGTGTTCCTATGTACACCATTTCATGTACACCACTTTTAGAAGCTTGTTTGCCAGCTGTTTTTTTTTTCTTATAAAGAACTGAATGGCTGACTGTTGTACTAGAAAAACAGTAAACAAAATGCCATATTTGTGGTAAAAAGGCAAACACACAACTACCAGCCTAAAACAAACCTGCTGAACTAAAGCTGGGTAAGATGGTAAGGCTATTTAACACATAATTCCCCAAAATGTATTATCCGATTGGATTGTCAATTACTTAGCTACTATACACTAAGACAGCCCCCATATATTTTTATTTAAGAGTATACATTTTCTGAAAAAAGGATAAAATTAAACAAAAGTGATGCCCTAAACAGGACTTAAAAATAATAATGATATTTACAGTAAAACCACAAAATCAGATTTTGCAGGAATGACTCTAAAATATTTTGTACATATCGAGATTGGTAGCCTTACTTTATCAAAGCAGATGATGTTAAGCTGTCCACACATGTTAATCCTTTGTGCACTTAAACAGAAGATGTTGTTTTTCTTAAGTCTTGTTTGTGCGTACAATATACAAACTGTGAGAGAGGCTGGTAGAGCTGCAGGGATGCTGACAGTGACAAGAAGAAAACACCAGAGCACAGTGTAGGTGGCAGAACCCTATAGGAGGTCGGGAAAAAAAAACAATTTGCAGCGTTCAGTTTTTGGATTTTGCATACATATTAATAAATGAACAGACACAGGGGCAAAGTGGCAAGGGTAAAAAACGATTTTCCTTTATTTTCAGGGGAAAAAAGGTTCCAACAGTGTTGACTATTCATAAAGCTGCTCTGAAGTGGGAATGATACACCCACATTCCAAGTGTGAAACCAGCAGTAGTATATAGAAAGCAGTACTTTTCATTGCTGATTTCATTATACTGCTGCTGGTTTCACACTTGGAATGTAGCTGGATCATTGATGAGAACTTTGTTTACACTAGCCAACTGTCATATCACTTTGACTGTCATTTATACTTCAGACAACCTTCTGCTGGATAGAACATATTACACTGCCAACTGATAAAGTTATATCATAACGCTTCTTTGAGAACATTGTATGGATTGGAATCGCTTGTTGCTTTAGGTTTTTAGAAAGTCTTTTGCCAAGGGAAAGGATAAGGTTCAGAATGGTACTTACTTACACAAATTATGCTTTACAGCACTGTATGGACCTGCATGGTGTAAGGATGTGAAGTGCAGGTCCATTAGCCGTAGCCAATAACATTACTCATTTCTGATGTACAGTATGATGTTTATGAACTATCTTATCATTTAAACTTGCGATTATGTCCCATGCACAGTTTGCACACTCCCTTCTAGGTCAAGGGACTGCCATGCATGATGCCTTGGCTTCTCCTGTAACATTTTGGTCAGATACAGGTAAAAAATAATCACTAATAGCAGTTACAACCCAGTTGTATGTGGCATGCAAAAGCTATGCATCCTTATCTTTGTGGATCACCAGTACATTCCTTGACTACTCTAAAGTTAGCTGTTTATTCCAGATAGACATGACCAACTAGAAGATAACAATAATGTAGTTTTACAAATGTGACCAAAGACTTACATTATTCTTTGTATTAATAACAGCAATATATATTACTCCAACCACTGAAATTGTTACAAGTCCAATTAGGAACCTGATGGCATCTCTATGGAGTTTAAAGTTGACTGGCTTAGGGTAGAGGATGGATCGAACAAGGTCCCCTTTAGCTGTATTGAATCCTAAAGATGAAATTGTAGTAATTAGAAGATGTCATAATTAGCATAATTGTTATCAAAAATTCACCACCACTTCCAAATTTTACACAAGATCTTCTGTGCTCAATCTCTAAAAAACGCTCGGTATTCTAATCACAGCTGCTCACTTAAATCGGTTGTATGAACCTTCACTAACTCAATCATCAACCAGAGCGGCGCTGTAACCCAGAAATAAACTGCTGTGTTCAAAATAACTAACCTATAAGTGACAAACAATATATAACAGTGAAAAAATCTGTATACAAATAACCTAAAAATGGTGTTTAATCCTATGCCAACCAAATATAATATAGGATAAACCAATTATATTGAAAATGATCCTCTGTGAATCTCAAAACTTAAAACAAAGGGGTCTATTCACGAAGCTGCCGAGGGCAGCCGAGTGAATGACCGATCTGAAGTGAAGTGAGCCGAACACTGTTCGGCTATTCACTTCAGGCTGGTACGGCTAATTTCAGCCGTACATCGGCTGAAATCAGCCGTACATCGGCTTGCTTCGTGTGGCTTCGGGTCGGCCGAACATGCTCAGCATAGTTCTGCTCGGTGCCTCTGAGGGACCGAGCAGAACAGCCGAGCCAAATGCCGCTCGGCGGCATTCGGCTATTCGCTTACTGCTGTTCGGCATTTTTAAGAATAGCCCGAACAGCAGTGAGAAGCCTGCCGGAGGTTCGGCTCAGCCGATCCAGATGTTGGATCGGCTGAGTCGAACTCCTTCTGCACTTCGGGTCGGCCGAACATGCTGAGCATGTTCAGCCGACCCGAAGCCACACGAAGCAAGCCGATGTACGGCTGATTTCAGCCGATATACGGCTGAAATTAGCCGTACCAGCCTGAAGTGAATAGCCGAACAGTGTTCGGCTCACTTCACTTCAGATCGGTCATTCACTCGGCTGCCCTCGGCAGCTTGGTGAATAGACCCCAAAGTGTCAACTTTGTTTTTACACTAAATAATCCAATCTTTCCATGTGAGGTTCTGTTGTGCTCTTGCTTTCTTCTTCTAAAACACTCTCTGCAATCCTGTGTCTTTTTTTATTATTTATTTCTCATTATCTTAATTGTATGATTAGACACATCTGTGAGAAGGTTATGAGAAATAATGAAAAAAAAAGACAGGCATTCTGTGCATTTTATTTATCAGAGGTTATAATCTAGCCTAGTAGCCTACACACATTTTTTACAAGTTTTTTTTTTACTTACCAGTTCTTAACACAACAGCTTTCACAAAGTCTTTATGACTTCTCTGTGCTTGAATGACCTCAGTGCCACAAAATAGAACATGTCTCTTGTAATCCTCACCACTGTACTCCTTCCAAGCAAGTGAATTGTCAACATTTGGCAATGATGTCTTCATCACTGGGACACTTTCCCCTAAAAACAGCGCACACTTTAGTGGTATAGTACAGGAAATAGTCGTATGACTACTTTATCACTAAAATGTCTGTATAATAAACATACACAACATGATAAATATATATGGTATGTTAAAAACAAAATTAGTTTGAACAAATAACAATTGTGGGGCAACATATATGTAAGGCCTGGCACTAAATCATTTTCAAAGAAGTGGTCAAAACCAAACCAAAGCACTCTCGTTTTCAAGAATTAGGATGCAGCAATTATTTTTTTCAGTCTTAAACTAACTAATCAAATATGCCAATCACAAACATGCACAATTAAATTCTGTTGCTAGACATGGCATTATGGCAAGCATATGTTATTACTGCATAGCAGTTTGTATCACCTTCAGGATGCCAACATTTCTTACTTTATATTTTCCTGTCATTTTCCATCTAGGACCTGGAGCCCAGTTTTCCTCTAGACAGGTGAACATTGGCAGGTGATCAGTTGAGTGGTCCTTGGATGTTCTTCCTCATGTTGATGGCTCTCCTTTCCAATCTCTATGTGAACTTCCAGTCATTTGATGCACTTACTGTGTCTCAGTGCCCATATCATATGCTATTTACATTTGCAGTCACATTGATTGGCTTACTGATCTTTTAAATGACATCCAGTCATTTTTCTGATCTTTTAAATGACATCCAGATTTTGACATGAGTCAAAATCTATGTTGTTTGATTTTCTTGTGCATACAACTTTCTACTGTGTATCTGGACTATTATTTTTGCAGACTAAGCTTCTCTGGACTTGACTAAAGGGGGGTTATTCACTAAAGGGTGAAGAATTTGGCGAAGGAGAGTAGGAGAAGTGAACAATCTAGGACAACATAACTGAACTGGAAAGTGAGCTGAATTGGAGATTTCCAAATCAGCTATGTTGGCCTAGATTGTTCACTTCTCCTGCCTTCTCCAAACTCTTCACCCTTTAGTGAATAATCCTGTAAGTGTATTATGGATTATGTGTATATTGTGTGTACGTGTGTTTTATGCCTTAGGCGGCGTTCATACCAAGCGTATCGAATATGCGCGTTTGTTGGTAAAAAACACGCGCGACAAACGCACGTTTCCGAGGGCTACCTGGCTGTATCCCAATGGATACGCGCGACAAAAACGCCCCAAAGAAGCTCCTGTACTTCTTTGGGCATAGGGCGTTTTGTAACGCGTTCATACGGCCTGTAATACGCCCAACTGTGAACCATACCCATAGGAAATAATGGGATTTTGGTGTTTGAGCTTTTGCAGAGCGTAGGAACGCGCTACAAAACGCCCAGGTGTGAACCAGGCCTAAACCCAAATTTCTCTTTTTGACTCCTATTTTGCTTTACACATATTCTTACATGCATAATTTATGGACCTTCTGGTACTTACTCTTACCTTCACCCTTACAATTGCTCCTCCTCATGCCTTGACGTCTTCAATATCCAGCTGACCAGATCCCTTGCTCAACTGATGAGACTAATCTGCTTTTAGTCCTTCAGTACTGCTCTGAACTTTCTGCTTAGGCCTTAGCCTCACCTTTTAGTGCACCCAGAAAGCACCTGAATACTGGACTACACATATAAAGCATATCTAAAATGTTGCTGCTAGTGGAGAAGCAGTAGTTCCTAAACAAGCAGATGATCCATATACTCTGCTGAACATTTTATAATTCTTTTATTGAAAAACCCTACAGGTAATAAAGCTTAAGATAATTTTTTTCTAGTATTTGTTCTTTGCATAAGTGTATGTCATAGGTGTTAATGTAAAACATAAACTAGGGTGCCACAAAATACTCTAAATATTAGTTACATGTACCGTATAAATATAAGTCTTGTTTTCAGTATTTAGAAGTAAACCTTTTATATGAGAAATGTGGAGGTGGCCATTATTGACTGCTGAATACTGAAAATAATAAATGGCAGTGGGGTCAGTATCTCAAACAGACCACTAATTTTTTCAGAAGGACTGGTCAACAATGCCGGCCTCCATGTTTCTTTCATTATCAATGTCATTTAATACCTCACAATGATTTATAACAAAAAAGAACAAATTGACTGTTACAAGACTGGTACCAGATCCTTGGGAAAGCATATCATATTTTCCATACCTGTTAACATTCCTTCATTTACAACACAACTTCCTGTTAGTAAAATAGAATCACAGGGTAAATTCAACTTTTTTCCTGTTAAAATCATGACATCTCCAGGAACTAAATTCTGTGATTCAGTTTCTTCCAAAACTACGGAAAAGGATTTAATAACTATAAAATTATTATGTATAGGCATTTTGTAATTAATATTAATAATAATACTTCAAGGCATGCCATTAATATTGTATTTAAAGGTTTCAAGAGTCATTTAGTACTATTAGTCCTTTGGAAAAGCATATGCGAAGAGCAGAAGCCTGTGAGAAGTCTTGATAGTTTACAATAGATGAGAGGAGGAGGCTGTGAAGTTTGGAGGATACACTTAAAAGAATGAAAAGCAGTAAGTGAAGAAATCCATATATAGCAAGGGGGCTACCCCCGCACTTCAAGGGTTAACTACTCGTTTTTGCCTAGGGTCCCAAAAAAAATAGTTATACTCACCCGATCCTCCAGGCAAGCAGTGCTCCCTCCAGTCACTCTGTATCCTCACGTCTAATTCATTGTATTGGACATGATGACTCGAGGATTCCTAGACTGCAGCAGAGGGGAGAGACACTATAGGGACCGGTCAAAGAGCTGGGCAACTCACTGGTTTAGGTAAGTATCTTTTTTTACCCTAGGCAAAAATAAGCAGTTAACCCTTGAAGTGCAGGGTTAGCCTCACTTCAAGGGTTAATAACATTTCTTCCTGGAGTTCTTTAAGGTATAAACTAGTAATAGTATCATTGAACTCACCACCATTGTTCCTGAGAACAGTAACCATTGTATTGTTATGAAACGCAACCATCTTGTGCAGTTTAACAGATTGCTTAAAAAGAAAATATGACAATTATTACAATATTGAAGTAGATGTAAACACAAATCATTAAAATCTAATTTAAACTTTACATGTTATTGTTTAGGGAGCAAATGTGTTTAACAGTGCACTTATACTTTTATTCATGTGATTTTCCTACTGAGCTGCAGCCATTGGGCAAAGGCTTTGCAGCACAACCAGAAGGCAACCACTGACACCAGTGCTTGGTAATTCTTACCACCATTTTCCACTGTGCTGGATCCTTTCTTTTCCTACTGGCAAGCAACATGAGAGCAAATACGACACATAGGGGTCTATTCACTAAGCTGACGTAGGCAGCCGAGTAAACGACCGACCAAAAGCGAAGTTAGCCAAACTTTGTTCGGTCTATTCACTTCAGGCTGGTATGGCTGATTCCAGCCGTATATCGGCTGAAATCAGCCGTACATCGGGTAGCTTTGCGTGGCTTCGGGTCGGCCGAACATGCTCGGCATGTTCGGCCGACCCGAAGAGCAGAAGGAGTTCGCCTCAGCTGATCCAATATCTGGATCGGCTAAGCCGAACCTCCGTCAGGCTACTCGCTGCTGTTCGGTCTATTCTTATAGATGCCGAACAGTAGTGAGTGAATAGCCGAATGCCGCTGAAATAGCCAATAGGAATCTAGCAATGCATTCCTCCGGTCAATAGAAAACATTTGGGCGGAGCTAGCTGCTACTGCTAGCTCCACACAACCGTTTTCTATTTACTTTTTTTCTTCTTTTTTAACTATTTTTCTTTTGGCTATTTCAATTTGCAATAGGCAATAGGAATCTAGCAATGCATTCCCATGTTGACATTTTTTTTTCTGACGACAGCCAATGGCTCAATGTCAGAATAAAAAAAATAAAAATAAAAAAAGCAGGGTTTCTCTCATGGGCGGCCGGGTGCAGGAGACTCCCGGAGAGCCCGGGAGAGTTGGGCTGTCTGGAGATCAGTGTCCCTGGTTAGCTGGTAACCAGGGATGCTGATCTCTCTGCAAGTGGCCGGAGCCAGCCATAAGATCACGGCTGGCTCCGCCCAGCTGTCAGAAGCAGGCTGTCGGCCAGCCAACGGCCGGCCGCTCGGCCAGCTTCGGATTTTACCTCGGCTCAGTCGAGCCGAAGCATATGCCTTCGGCTCAACTGAGCCGCTCGGCCGACTTCAGGAGCTGTGCGGGCTATAGTGAATAGCCCGTACAGCAGCCCTTTGGTTCTATTGAACCGAAGGGGTCCTGGGGCCGAAGCTAGCCGAAGGATCAGCCGAAGCTACGGCTAGATCCTTTGGCTGCTTCGTGAATAGACCCCATAATCTTAACCACTTGACCCTATGCTGCATCTTACATACCACTGGCCCCCATGCCCTGTATTGTGTGTTGCATACTCCAGACCATTGCACATGATACGTTATGTTTTGTGTTACATATTTTTTACTCCTACACTCTATATTTTATATTGTACATTACTTCTGAACAGTGCACTTTTAGGTTATGTTGTATGTTACATACTCCTTACCCCTGTACTGTATACGTTATGAGTGTATGAGGTCCCTACTACTGGACTCTACGCTATGTTTTACAATACATAGTCCCGCGTGCAGTTACACACTTTTGACCACGTAACTAGTTCTCATCTATTTTTATGAAGTTCTCAGACAAAGTGTTAGCTTCCTGTCTAGATTCTGTGTGTCTGTACATGAGATTCTAGCTTGTTGCACAATAATTTAGGATTATTTTGTGGATACAAGCACTGCAGGATGTATGTGCAGAATAAACAGAGATGAGAGTGGTTGAATTTTATGTACCTATGGCTTTAAAGTGACACCCAGTACTCAGCGTAATGTTGACAAGCACAGTAAGTGCCACAGCATAATGCACCTGCCACAACTTTTCTCTCTTCATTGTCCCCTCAGGTCTGCCTTTCTGTATAGTCTCACATATCATAGATGACTTAAAGGACACAACCACCTCCTCAGGCAAGTAAAATTGTAAGCTAAAGAGTTGTTATGCTAAATATGTCGGCCAAAAATGCTGCTCAAGACCACTTTCTATGAACCACCCCACTTGCTTTTCGTACAATATTGAACTGCCTCTTGTTGATATATCTGTGTTATACTGAAGCTTTAGAAGAGTTGTTAAGCTGCTGCCACGTACAGCCTGAAAGGTTTAGCACAATTTAACTGCAATTCTTAAACACACCAACATTTTGCCTCTCTGACATCTTACCATGCACACTATAACCATAACTTTTTATATTTGCCTTAGATCCCCTTTTGTTGAGATACACTGCCACACAGTACAACATTCGATCATATGGACCCCTCACTTTAATAATAGGCCATGGCCACACTTTATCTAAAGCCGGCCCTTGTAGGCTGTCAACAATCAGTCCCTGTTTCCATATTATTCTCAAGTGCTGTCACCCTGTCACATGGGCAACCAATGGAGACTAGAAATGGCCCTGACAAATGCCATGCAGCCATCACTCGAGAGAAAATTGGAAGTTATCAGCATACCTGTTCCATGTCAGTGACTCAAACCACTAAGGCCAGAGGGACAGCCAGGCATCCAGAAATCATAAAAAGAGAATCCAGCAATGGCAGCCTTCGTGGAGGGGGAAAGGTTACCTTTAGGGCTTAATATACACCAATATGAGCTGAGTGTACCTACCTTCCTGAGATTGTAGACTGTGGCCACAATGGACAAGAGCGTAATAACAACAAGTATTGCAGCATATTCATTATAGCAGGTAGCAAACCAAAGACTTAATGAGAAGGCTTGAAAAACGTAGTAAGAATTTAAAACCTGTTTAAGGCATAAATAAAGTTAATAAATTATGGTCAGCAGTGGTATTTATAGTAAATCTCTAATTTTGAAGAGAAAAACAGTTCCCTCCAGGTCATTCATTCATATATATTGCATATATATTTGCATTATATTTAGTAGGCAGGTTATTTCAGCTTGGTTCCTGATATATTTGAAATAAATATAAAGTGGGAGTTCTGCCTTTATGATAATCTCATAACCAGTCCTACTCTTGTAATAAGCAACACTAAAAGCAGAATAATTTTTTCCTAATAATTCTGCCCTTACAGTTTTCTTTTAGGTCCCCTCCAAAGTCTCACAAATACCTTTTGATCCTTTCAGTGAAGTCTACCTAATGCAGCTTCCAGTGACTGCATGGCACTGATGTTGCACTGCTAATGAATTCAGAACATAAATGCCACTCTTGTGTAGGATGTGCCTGCTGGCACTACAGTAGGTTGAGAAGATGTTGCCCGGGGGATGGCCATCAGCATTACTGCTAATTCACAAGCCTGTAGCTTGACAATCAGGACCAGAACACACCTAGTAGTCATGCTGACTGATTTTAGGATTGACAGCACTGCCTCTGTTGCTGAACTTCTCCCACTGTGAGCTGCGGTGTCTGAGGATAGGAGCATGGGAGGCACAAATGAAGAAAGATGTATAGAAAGGTACAAGAAGTTCCTTTTTTAATTTATGAGGCATGTAAATCAAATAGTAACTGGATTTGGGATTTAGAAGTCTAGAGAGAGTTTAGAATGTCATGCAAGAGCCTTTTGTGTACTTGATCTTCAGAATTCATTCCAAAGTACCTGCCTGAGAGTGGTGTGATGTCTTGGTTACCACTCCAGGTCCAGGGTTTCCGATTAGGCACACTATTTGCCCGGCACTATATTCTACCTAAATTTGTTAGATCTACCAACTTTTACCGCAAACCAACATTGACCCAAGCAAGTTTGTGGGCATCTACTAAAATTGTGGTAGGAACACTGGATTGTAACTTCACTATTCACAATAGCCCGTACAGCTCCCGTACTTAGTCGAGCGGCATATGCCTCGGCTCGGCTGAGCCGCGCTGAAAGCCGAAGCTGGCCGAGAGGCCGGCCATTGGCCAGCCGAAGCCTGCTTCTGACAGCTGGGCAGAGCCAGCCGTGATCTTACAGCTGGCTCCGGTCACTTGCAGAGAGATCAGCGTCCCTGGTTACCAGCTAACCAGGGACACTGATCTCCAGACAGCAAACTCTCCCGGGCACTCCGGGAGTCTCCCGCTCCTGGCCGTCCAGGAGAGAAACACTGCTTTTTCTTTTTTTTTCTTTATTCTGACACGGAGCCGTGTCCGAATAGAAAAAAATTATAATTTTTGCCTATAGGAATGCATTGCTAGATTCCTATTAGCTATTTCAATTTGCAATAGCCAATAGTAAACTAGCATTGCACCCGCCCTCTGCTGCAGTTCTCCATCCGGTCCATCAGCAGATTCACTCACTGCTGTTCGGCATCTATAAGAATAGACCGAACAGCAGCAAGTAGCCTCCCGGAGGTTTTCGCTTAGCCAATCCAGATGTTGGATCGGCTGAGTCGAACTCCTCCTGCTCTTCGGGTCGGGCATGTTCGGCCGACCCGAAGCCATGCGAAGCAAGCTGATGTACGGTTGATTTCAGCCGATATACGTTCAGCCGTACCAGCCTGAAGTGAATAGCCGAACAGCGTTCGGCTCACTTCGCTGTAGGCCGGTCATTCACTCGCCATCCTACGGCAGCTTAGTGAATAGACCCCTATATACATTAGTTCAAATAAATAAATAAACTACTTGTGCTTATAAAGAGGAAAAGGATGGTACACTGGCTGCTCGAGTCATAAGACTGTATTTACCTAATAGTTTGGACAATCTTGATTATTTCAAACATAGATTGTGTCAAACATAGATATCCTTCACTGATTGCTGTTCTGAGCAATAAGGTGTGAGGGAAACCACTAAACACTTCCAGTGCATTGGCACTCTTTTGTGCATTACCACACCTTCATACTGCTCGTGTCTGTAAATATGGCTTTGTTATCATGTGGAACCACTGTTGTTCTGTTAACTAGTCTCTCACCTCTTTGAAAAGCAGCTTCCAGATTGGGGTAACTTCTACATCAATGGCATTTAAGCCACACACCTGTTTTCTGTTCATAAATTAGACATTTTATATTAATAGCAGAAAGCACAAAAGATTGACTTAAAGTTTGGCACTGAACTGGTTATAAGTAAATGTATACTGAGTTAAACACTTACCGGATCTCTTGCTCCTCTTGAGTGAAACCAGAGCCAAACTTTGTATGTATGTCTGAGCAAGAGTACTCATCTTCTAAAATGCTACAATATAAACACATTAGGAATTGTACCATTAAATGCTTAATTTAAAATACAAAGAGGAGTATATCAAAAGGGTTTCTTTCTCTCCCCCCTCTTTAAAGCTTGTTGTTTACACCAAGACGTCAATGACTAATCCGCAGTAACTTCTTCCTTATCAGACAACTCATTTGGAAATTTCAGTCAACTGGAGAACAAAATAGCAGCATATTCTGCTCTGTTGCCTCATTAGCTGATCAAGAGAACTCTGGTAAGCCTTTGTCATTTATTAAAAGTTTATTTGTAAAACAACATTGTATATAGATAGTGACAACAAAACAGAAATTAAAACAGTTTACAGTGTTCCGATAGAATATGTCAGTAGACCAGAAACAAAAACTGTTGCAGATATAAATTGTAGGCATCTAGAGGTACCTGCAAATACCTGCAGCAGCCTCAATTCCAGACTGTTGAGGCAGATAAGCTCTGGAACTTCTAGATAGTGTTGTGTAGAGTTTTGTGGTTATCTCCCATCCCTGCATTATTCCTATTGGTCTGTCACTATAATAAGCAGCCTCCCTGGCCATTAGGAATGTGCAAGAGGCAGGAGGAGACAGGCACATTTTGGCACTAACAGGATGAACAGTTTGGCATTCGGCCATAATGACAAGGTTTTGGCGCCTGCTGCCTGCTGGTATACAGATACATCTAGGTGCCTGCAGCCTTTTTTCTTTTTTTTTGGTATCCTGCAGAGCCATTTTCTGAAAAAAACTCACCCAATTTTCTGAAAATTTTTTTCCAAAATGTTCCAGACATATCTAATGTTCTGTACTTTTAAGCAACGCACCTATGGTTTAAACAACAAATTACAATAATAGTAGTATAATACCAGGGGGCACGGAAATAAACAGTTTAAAAAAATCAGACTTTATTTTAAATAATAAATTGTTCTTATTGAAAGGCTTTGGCAAACCACTATTCACCACAACATGACAGGATTTTCTATACCTATTATCGTATTTTTAAATAACTTGGTGTTTCCATGGAACTGGGTGGGGCTGGGTAACCCCCTTTGTTTTTAATAAAAAGTATAAAAATGTACAGTGTCAGTTGTATGGGGTCTTTTAATTTTAGCAAGCAGCAAAGTCATACCATTTAAAGTAAGCGAGTAATATAATCAATCTCTCATGGACAGATAAATGCCATTTAAAAAATGGACATCCACAATTCAGCCACATGATATAAGGATCCACAACATGTAATGGTAAGCAAGTCTGTTAATAGTATTTTACATTGCTGATATAAATATATGCATCCGAATAGATATCCAACCAAGTTGAGAGACTGGGTACTGGAAAGGCACCAGTGATAGGCAGTATGCCACCAGCGCAAGGAAGATTAAGGGCCCGCTCATACATACAGCAGTGATTGGCATCTTTCTGCACCAAACCAATGCCAGTCACTGCTAGGGCATATAAACTCTAATTATCTATGTCCCCTGTTCACACCACAACACAGATGTAATGTGCAGTGGGCTGCAGTAAAATGCATGAATGGAGAGTAAACTTTGTACACTCCAAATAGAGTTGAGAAAAAAAGTAAACAGTACCTTGGCTTGGAACACTACAAGGCACTGTGGCTCACCGTTGCCACTCAGCAGACATTAGCCACATGGTAAAACACACAGGGTTATTCACAAAGCTGCCGAAGGCAGCCTTGTGAGTAACCGACCCGAAGTGAAGTGAGCCGAACGCTGTTCGGCTATTCACTTCAGCCTTGTACATCTGATTTGAGCCGTACATCGGCTTGCTTTGGCTGGCTTCGGTCCGCACATGCTCAGCATCTGGGGCGAGTCCGGGACATAGATAATGCTCAGTATGTTGGGCCAACACGAAGTGCAGAAGGAGTTCGATGTTGGATCGGCTGGGCCGAACCTCCGGCAGCCTATTTGCTGCTGTTCGGCCTATTCTCATAGGGGCCGAACACAGTGAGTGAATAGCCGAATGCCGCCCATCGGTACCTCCGTGGTACCGAGCAGAATAGAAAAACAGTTAAAAAAAAAACTAGAAAATGATTGGGCGGAGACAGCAGTGACAGCTAGCTCTGCCCAACTGTTTCCTATTGGCCAGGACCTGCTATCATTACAATGAGAGCTCGGCAGAGCAGGCGGTGATATCACTGCCGGCTCCACTGAAATCTCACTGTAATGAGAGTGCAGCGTCCCCTGGTTACCAGTAAACCAGGGGACGCTGAACTGTCATGAGAGCTCAGCAGAGGAGCCGGCGGTGATATCACTGCCGGCTTCTAGTGTGCCTTTTCTGCTTTCTGCAATAACTCTACCCATATTTATAGAAGAAAAACCTACAGAGAAATTCCTCCCATGGAAGAGTTAATCCTTCGGATGCTCAAATAAGTATTTATGAAAAGTATGGTGATAGTATGGAAAAAAGGAACAGGGACCACTCCTGATGCAGATTGGGGTTATGGTCTTGTTCTGTAAAGGGTGTTTCTTTTATTCATTCAATGTTGTATGTGGACTTGATCCATGGAAACAGATGATCTTTGGTGGGTCTGTGGTTGCTGAGCTCCAACCCCTCCAATCAGCGTATGCCGTTGGCTCAACCGAGCCACTCGGCCAACTTCGGGAGCTGTACGGGCTATAGTGGATAGCCCGTACAGCAGCCATTTTGTTCTACTGAACCGAAGGGCTCAGGCGGCCAAAGCTAGTTGTAGTATCAGCCGAAGCTACGGCTAGATCCTTTGGCTAGCTTTGTGAATAACCCCCACAGTATTTTACTGTGCAGTCAGTGTGAATGAGCCCTTAGGGCCCGATCACACCAGATGTGTTGGGGCTGCACTGGAAAAGGAGGACAGCACAGTCCCAACACATCTGGTGTGAATGGGCACAGACAAAGCAATTTGTGTGCGTAGACAAAACAATTGTCCTTGTATTCAATGGGCTTCGTTCACACCATTGTGTTGTGGTGGCGTGCACTGAAAAAAAAAGTGCTGCATGCAGTACTTTTTTTTCAATGTAGCATGGTGTGACAAGGTGCAACCGCATCACACTGCACTGTGCTAATAGAAATTAATGAAATGTCACTCATGACATTTTCAATAAAGTTTGTAAAAAGAAAAAAAGTAAACAGTGCAATGTGCTGGAATCAGTGCATTAGAACAGTTCCCTATCAGCACACACCAGCGGCTGTGCATTCAGCATGTGCGAACCAGCCCTAAATGACCAGGCTTCCTGATTGGCCAGGTAGCCAGCTCGATGCTGAATGGCTGGGAAGCTGGCTTCTCGACCAATCAGCGTCAAGCCGGCCAAACAGCATGGAGCTGGCTTCCTGGGCAATCAAGAAGCCGGGCAGTGGGTAATGACACACTGCCCGGCAAGCCAGCTTCATGCAAGTGGAAGTACCGGTATCAGTACTCGGTATCAACGAGTACCGAAAGATAAATATCGGTACTCGTACTCGAAAGCGAAAAACTAGTATCGGTGCATCCCTAGTTTTAATACTCCCGAATTTTGTTCTGGGAAGATTCATGTGCAAGTTCAAAACTGGCATGCATGCTTTGGTCTGTGGAGAAAAGGAAGGAGTACATAAAAGTATAGATATCTTGAGATAAAATATAAAACAGTTTATATCAGACTGGGTTAAGGCTCCTGGTCAATTACCTTATCCCCTACGAGAACTCAGGCACCAGTGGGAGATGTCACGGGGGTCTTGAAGAAAGAAATCACTCCTTAATGATTGGCATGCTCTTGTGTACCTATACACATCTTTACTTTTTGTAGGTATAATAATTTGTATTTAATTTTTTAGTTCAACTGAAATATTCCATGGCACCTTACAAGTTTGTTATAGAAAGTCATTATGATTTTAAAAACATACTGGTAGTTCCAATTTATGGAAATATATTTTTATAAAATCAATGTATACTTGCATAACCTTCCATGCAATTTTAAATTACTATGGGGTCTATTCACGAAGCTGCCGAAGAATCTAGCCGTAGCTTCGGCCGATCCTTCGGCTAGCTTCAGCCCGTACAGCTCCCGAACGTGGCCGAGTGGCTCAGTCGAGCCGAACGCATATGCCTCGGATCTCCTGAGCCGTGCTGAAAGCCGAAGCTGGCCGAGCGGAGCCGTGTCAGAATAAAAAAGAAAAAATAGGGAATCACCAGCACTCAGTAATCAAAGCAAATATGTCCTTTTATTGGACTGAGGCGTCATGGAGATCAAAAGAACCGACGTTTCGGGGCCACGCAGGGTCCCTTCCTCAAGGCAGAAAACATGACGAAACGTCGGTTCTTTTGATCTCCATGACGCCTCAGTCCAATAAAAGGACATATTTGCTTTGATTACTGAGTGCTGGTGATTCCCTGTTTTTTCCTGTGTCTGCACGGCGCCATCCGTGAACCAATGTCACTGCGAGCACCATCGTTTCTTAATTGGCCGGGACTGCTGTGAGGTGTGCGGAGGGTTCCCCCCAAAGAATAGAAAAGAAAACATTTTGGCCCATTGGAATGCATTGCTAGATTCCTATTGGCTATTTCATTTTGCAATAGCCAATAGTAAACTAGCATTGTACCCGCCCACTGCTGCAGTTCTCCATCAGGTCCATCAGCAGAGGGCGGGTACAATGCTAGTTTACTATTGGCTATTGCAAATTGAAATTGCCAATAGGAATCTAGCAATGCTTTCCAATGGGCAAAAATGATGATTATTTTTTTTCTATTCTGACACGGCTCCGTGTCAGAATAAAGAAAAAAAAAGAAAAAGCAGTGTTTCTCTCCTGGGTGGCCGGGAGCGTTTTTTTTTCTTCTTTTTTTTGACGGCAGCAGAACCGCCAGCCAATAGAAAACTGTTGGGCGGAGCTAGCTGTCATTGCTATTTCAATTTGCGATAGGCAATAGCAAACTAGCTATTGCACCCTCCCACTGCTGCTGTCAATCAGCAGAGGGGACCTGCAGTTATCCATCAGGTCCCCACTAGTAAATTAACAGCAGCAGAGGGTGGGTGCAATAGCTAGTTTGCTATTATATCACAGAAATCACTGCGCTGGGAATGCGTGCCTAACTACCTGATTGGACCAGCCGCAACAATGTGTATAGGTGAACAAATGTAAAGCAAATATGTTGCGCTCGGTTTATGTGAACCAACTGCACACTAAAGTGTTAATAAACAAATCTGTGTAAAATTAGCAATTACTGCTAGCTCCGCACAATCATTTTCTATTTACTTTTTTAAACTTTTTTTACTATTTTTCTGTTCTGCTCGGTCCCTCTGAGGGACCGAGCAGAACAGCCGAGCCGAATGCAGCTCAGCAGGTCGGTCATTCGCTCGGCTGCCTACGGCAGCTTAGTGAATAGACCCTTAGATGTTTGCATCTACAGTAAATATAATAAATAAACAAATACATAAATAAACAAACTAACCTTATTCTCTGGCTTCATTAGAGCTTTCCCTATAACAGATCTCCCATTAGTGAATGTCTCAAATATACCGTTGTCTCCGGTTCTGAAAGGGTGGACCCAAAATATCTTTTTCTTACAGTATTTTTTAAAATTATCCTTTAAAGAAAAAAAGACTTGTAATAATTTGGCTTTTGTATTGGTATTGTAATTAAAGATATAAAGACAAAATTCCCAGCACACTTCCCAGCTAGCTGAAAAAAACAAAAAAAAAACGACACGGTCTACTGATAGGGCTAAAACAGAGGTTTTAGTTACACAACTTATGCAAAATATGTCGAAGCCACGATGCCTCATCGAGACCCCTCTGTGTAGTGTGGTCCTAACTTTAATCTATGAAAGCCTCCAAGTTGGAGCATATATATATTAGGGTTGCCACCTGTCCAGGATTCACCCGGACAGTTCGGGTTTTGAATGCTGTGTTCGGGTTTCATGGCAGCAGAAATCCGGACACAAGATGTCAGGCAGACAGGGGCAACCAAAATTAAGATAGGGGCTACTGACCTCCCACTGAAAATAGTCTCAATTGTGATATTTACATATGAATGGGTTGGCACTATTTACTGTACATATAAATAATCCGCGACTCATTCTCCCCCCAAAAAATGTCCGCGCGTCGCTAGAGTGTTCGGGTTTCTCTTGAAGAAAAGGTGCCAACCCTAATATATATATATATATATATATGCTCCAACTTGGAGGCTTTCAGAGATACATATCAAAGGTCAAAATGGGTGCCGTTACGCCATCCCATTCCTCCTTATAGGCACAGGGACACACCAGAAGCCCAGCACATCCCAATGGCAGCTGAATAGTGATGGGCCAAAAACATCTGAGTTTGTTCGAGTTCGAACTTTAGAACATGGAAAAAGTTCGACCTCGAACTTCAAACTCAATTAAAGTCATTGGGAGCAGAACTCGGAAAATCAAATGTCCCCCTTTTGAAGGCTTATATGAAAGTTATTGGCCATAAAAGGGTATGAGGATTCGGGTACTGCCCTGGGAGCATCAATGAAAAAAAAACACTTTTAAAAAATACAGTTTTTAAAGGAGCAGTGATTTTAACATTGCTTAAAGTGAAACAATAAAAATGAGAAATTCTTTTAAATATCGTGCCTGGGGGGTCCCCTTATACTGCCTGTAAAGTGGTGCATCTGTACAATGCATAGAACCTGCTGCAGCAAAATTTTACATTTATAAAGAAAAAAAGTGTGCGGTTCCCCTTCTCAAACAATACCAGACCCTTTAGGTCTGATAGGAATGTTAAGAGGGACCCCATTTAAGTAAAAGGAAAAACAAAAAGCATGGGGTTCCCCCCAAAAGTCATACCAGACCCTTAAGGTGTGTTAGGAATTTTAGTAGGGACCCCATTTAAAAAAATTAAAAAGAAGTGCATGGGGTTCCCCCTCAAAATCATACCAGGCCCTTAAGGTCTGATAGGAATTTTAAGGAGGAACCCCACCCAAAAAATGCGGGGGAAAAACATGGGGTCCTGGATACAATTCCTAACCAGATCCTTGATCCGAGCACAGGCCTGGCAGGGCAGGAAAGGGGGGAGGGCACGAGCGAGTGGCCTCCCCTACCTGCCATACCAGGCCACATGCCCTCGGCACTAGGATGGTGCTTTTACAGGGTCGCCATGATAGTTCATGTGTTCCCCGAACACACTAACTGCCAATGTTCGAGCCGAACTGTTCTACGACTCGAACATCGCGCCCATCCCTACAGCTGAAATCCCTAGTGTCTCCTACACCAAATCCAACAAGTGAAACAAATGTCAACTGTACCCCGATATTTATCTTTAGAGGTAACCAGTCACATTTAAAATGTAAAAAGTAAATTACTGTTCACTTATTTCATCTACACATGACTGGGTATTCAAAGGAAACAGAAATAATTTAACATAATTGGACAATTGAAGTGAATATTCTCAACACCAGCAGATGGCACTGTGTGCCATATAATGGCAACTAGTATTCAACCTGCTTTATAAAGTAAAAGCAATAGGTAACATCTGTTGTTAATAGAATTATCCACAGTAAAACTTCTACTGAAAGTAGACTAAGGGGGTTATTCACAAAAGGGTGAAGAGTTTGGAGAAGGCTGAAGAAGTGAACAATCTAGGCCAAAATAGCTGATTTGGAAACATTCTACAATTCAGCTCACTTTCCAGTGCAGCTATGTTGTCCTAGATTGTTCACTTCTCTTGCCTTCTCCAAACTCTTCACCCTTTTATGACTAACCCTTTTGTTTCTGTATCCAGTATTTAAATTGCAGAAACTAAGGTAAAACTACGTCGATAAATGGGGTTTACTAAAGAACATGTGTTTGTACACACACACACAAACATTCACAGATATTCACAGGGTGAACAGCACTGCAAATTATTTATCAATAAACTCCTTTGTGTTCTTTTTAAACTTACTAGTAGTTTCTTTTTACAGATTTTTGTAATACATAGCCCTATTCTTTACACATTTGGGGTTGACTTACTAAAGGCAAATAGGCCGTTCACTTTGCAAGATAATTTTCACTTGGCTTAGTGAGTCAGGTAAAGCTCTGCTGACTTCATCCATCACATGCAAGCACAAAATACTGTTTTTATTTTCCTTCCACATGATTAGATATTCTTTGCATAGTGAATTTTCATCATTTTCACTAAGCTAAGAAAAAACTACCCTTACAAAGTGTAAACTCCCTTACAAAGTAAACAGCTTATTTAGAAAATCAACCCTTCATGTCTCGAAAATACAAAACACGGAACATGAATAAATATGAAGGTGACCTTAAAAAAAAAAGCATAGGGTGTCTTTATGCTACTGCAAAACACTCACCGTAGTTCTAAGTAATATAACATCAGCTTTTTCCAGGTCACACGGGGCACAATGGCAATACACATCCCATTCCGGTTTCCAATAAAATACAAGTAGAAGGAAGCCAAGAGAGAAAAGGTACCCAACAATGCAAAAGACTTGTCTCCACGCCACCGATTTAAATCCAAAAAGTTCCTGGGAAATAAATGCACCAGAACAGTCACTGAGCAGGGTATTTGATAGCTATACATAATTAGGCTGATTTACTAAAAGGTATTGAGAATTTATTTTTTGAATGAACAAAGATTTACTTTAATTGTTCAGTCAATTGCAGATAAAATAAATAAATAGGGATATGTTTTTGATATGGTTGGGTAATTGTGTGAAGTGAATGTGAACATTTTCAAAGCCTTCAGGAAATCAGCCTCACCATGAAAATGTACTTTTGTAAATGTACTATTTCCCCATCAAGTCCGTTCTGCTACTAGTTAATAGCAGACAGGCTGTCTATTGGCTCTGGACTCAACCCACTGCCTGCTCTCAACCACAGAGGAAGGTGGTGATGGAACTAGTCTTTTAGAAATCTCCATCAGGCTTCATCCAACCTATACCAAGGTATTTGACCATTGTGTCTGCCTGTGTGACAGGCGCAGTAGGTGGGCAGAAAACCCAGTAATGCTGAGCCTACACTCAGGAAGGTACATGCATCTAGGGCATACACCGATATTTGACATTCATTCACGACTGATGTGTGTATTCTGCACTCTCCCCTAGTGATGAGCCGAACACCCCCTGTTTGCTTCGAATTCAAACTTTCAAACATGGGAAAAGTTTGAATTCGAACTCAAACTCAATGCAAGTCTTATGGGGGGGAAGAACTTTGAAAATCAATTGCCCCCATTTTGAAAGCTTATATGCAAATTAATGGCCACAAAAAGGGTATGGGAATTTGGGTGCTGCCCTGGGGGACATGTATCAATGAAAAAAATGTTGACAGATGCCAGCAACTTATAAACAATTGGGCGGAGCTAGCAGTGGCAGCTAGCTCCGCCTAACTGTTTACAGTTGTAACAGGTGAGCCATGATTGGGCTCACCTCACATTCGGCTCGAACATCGAGCCCATCACTACTCTCCCCCACTCCCCCAATCATATTGAGAATGCAGTGTTTTGCTTTTTCGGAGGGAGGGGTTGGCTGTGTGATTGAGGTAGTGAATGGCAAATATAATTTTTTCATATTTTATTTGTTATATTTATGCATTATGTATCTTTTATGTTATATTTTTAGCACATCATGCTTGATCAGTACCCATAATCATGCATAATGTAAATATTTAAAAAGTAAAGTTAATTAATTTTCCTTGTGCTTGTTTTTCTTGCATTTTGTTTTAGTTGAGATTTTCTATCTTTAGAAATA
>NW_017306297.1:785614-791157 GCF_000935625.1 Nanorana parkeri
TTAAAAAAAGGGGGGGGGGGGAGAATAAAAATAGTTAAATAAAGCATTAAAAGAGACAGTACCCACTGTTTTTTTTACTGTTTTGTGTATTTTGTTATATGTAAAAATGCATGAAACAACAACATAATACAATAAAAAATAGAGAAAGCACAAAGAAAGATTATGTACTGTTTCTTTAAATGTTTAAATTAATTATCTGCATGCCTTTTTTTCCCTATTGTCTAAAAAAGCTCAAATAACAAATGTTTTATAAAAACAAAAAACAAAAACAAGTATGAAACATTCATAACATTAAAAAAACATTTAAAGACCATTGCAGTCTTTAAAACCACCTTAAATTACCTTTAAGTGCATTTCTACTTTTTTCAGCCAAAATTGGCATCACACCTATTTTATAATTTGTTACATGCTCCCATTCACATTGCATAACAAAAAATATCTAAAGATTGCTGCTTACCTTTTAAGTGCTTTTTACTTGCTTAAAAATCTTACCTAGCTTTCCCCCTATCTGATGTTAAGGAGTGGGCTGTGGAAAGTTGTTTAATTAATCCTGTCTGTACTGTGCTGGCAGATTTTTATTATCAGTTCTAAACAAGATTTGCACATTGTCCTATCCTAACAAAGGGTTAAAGAATTAGATTAAATCTATGTTCGGGGAGAAGAAGCTCAGTCTGTCCCTCAGTTTGTCTCTCAAGTTTAAACTTTCCAATTGCTCAGAATAGCTTGGAATCCTCACAAAGGCCTTCATCAAAGAAATATCTAAAAGGCAAGAAATACATTTTTAAAAATTATTTTTAGGTATGCTGTGTAAATGGGAACGCATAACAAACATAGGGGTCTATTCAGGAAGGATCTAGCCGTAGCTTCGGCCGATCCTTCGGCTAGCTTTGGCCCCAGTACCCCTTCTGCTCAGTAGAACCGAAGGGGTGCTGTACGGGCTATTCACAATAGCCCGTACAGCTCCCGATCACGGCCGAGCGGCTCAGTCGAGCCGATCGCATATGCCTCGGCTCGGCTGAGCCGTGCTGAAAGCTGAAAACACACAGTATCACAGTTCATCAAGGTAGGTATGAGTTAAATGTTCCACAGTATCAGTGTAATCTTAGAGGTTAATGCGATTTCTTTAGTCGCCAGCAGAGGGCAGGCTCCCCTTATCTTCTATGCCACAGTACATATGAGTCCAAGGTAATTATAGCAGACAGTTGAATTCCCTGTGGGTAGCAACCCAGAGGGGAATACTTGCGGTTTAGGAGTCTGGAAGGTTGACTGGGAGTAACGCTGGTATCGCTAGCGCAGAGATCCCGAGGTAGCCTGTCAGCTGGGGTTCAGCTGTCGAGTGGTTGAAGCTGTGGATTGTTTGCCTGCACTGAGACTGGCACTTGTCTGGCGTCCGCATAGGGTTGCTGGAACGCCAGACAGGTGGGAGATCGAGGCTTATGACGAGGCCGGAGGCAGTCTCGTATGACGTCGACGGCCCGGGGGCGGAGCTTCCACTCGGTTCGTGAGTCGGAACGGTGGCGTCCCCGGGATCCATTACAGTATGGCTGAAATCAGCCGTACCAGCCTAAAGTGAATAGCCGAACAGTATTCGGCTCACTTCACTTCAGGTCGGTCATTCACTCGGCTGCCTACGGCAGCTTAGTGAATAGACTCCATGGTGGGATTTTCTCAAATTTGACTGCAAAAGTGGAACTACACTATAGGCACAGGAAATAAATACTTTTCCTTTGAGGTTGAATGTAATGCAATACCTCATTATGGATATTAGATGGAGCTGAGGAGCATAGTAAATAAGTATTTTTTCCATGCTCATTGTCTACATCTAGTGGCCATATTGCAGTATTACATCACATTATAGTATTAAATCACATTACATTAGATCTGAAAAGAAAATATACTAAGAATGATAATTTTTGTCTTTATCCGCACAGAACAAACATTCACAGAGATACGCAGGGTGAATTGTTCATAAATAAATCCCAAGGTGGTCTGTATATTTGAGCGAGGTGAAGATTGTGACATTCATCCCCCTTTTCCCTTGGCCATTCATAGAACACCATGTATTCTGTGAAAAGAATACAAAAAAAAATAATGTATGAATGGAGGAGATGGTGTGGGAGCAACCCACACAGCGTTGACTCACGGTGTGAGAACCAGGACTGCGGCGAATGTCTAGCTTACTCTACTGTTGGGGCTGAAACGAACAAATAATCTTTTCAATAATGCAACACATCATGGAACACATGGGAGCGATTTACTGGTACAAAGCGAACATGCACAAATCTTTTTTTTTCCTGCAGTTCAGCTTTAAATAGAATTAAAAGCAGTATAATCTTGTTGCTATTAAAACAGATTAGGCAAGTTTGGCTATATTACTGCAGTCAAGCAAAAAATAACAGGCTGCTTACCAGGCTGTTTCTTTCACTGCTAGCTATTACATTAGTGTTGCAAATCATTATATAAGCAAATTTCCTGCAAAGTGACACCATTGTTTTTGTTGCTCCAAAATATATGCACAAACAGGATTTATTTAGAAGGTAGGGAAGCAATAGCACCTCTGCCAGGATTGATTTGTCGTGTCCCTGCTGGGGATATTCTTTCTCTGTCTATTTTTCCTGGGGACCTCTAATAGGAAATCCAAAATGTCACAGTTAGAACCTGAAATGTATCCCTTACAGCAGTGGTTCTCAACCCATGTAACCTCAGGACCCACATTTGTCCTTGATCATTAAGTTGCGACCCAAGTCACACTGCAATGGAACGTACAGCATTGCGGTACCGCATGTTGCAGTGCAGGCGATCAAACTGTGGGTGTGAGGTGCTTTTGGAGTGCCATTCAAATGAATGGCAATGCAACGCACCTCCCACATCAGATTGCACGGTAGGTGGGATTGCATGGTACAGTGCGGTAATCGCATGGGATTGTGTGATTAACGCACTGTGCTAGTGTGAACCAGCACCTTCAAAAACACAGACAGACACAAACAGCCACAGAATATTTTCTTTTCTTTTTAAGATCCACCCAATCTCCCTACCTTACGAGAATTGGAGTGGATCCTCAGCCGGCGGTCCAGTGTGGGCTGCTGTGCTGTGATGGAGCTCCATCCATATGTGCATTGCTTGTACAGCTACAAATGTGTGCCCTGTAGAGGTGCCGGGAGCCAGAATGTGATGTAACACCTGTCCAGGCACCTCTACAGGGATTGCAAGGTAGCTTGTAAGCAGAGCATGGATGGAGCTCCTACGCAGCCATAGCCCTTATCCACCCCACCTCAAGTCGACACTCGGCGCAGAGCAGCATATTTTAAATGGCTGCTCGGCGCGAGAATTGACAGTGCTGTGCTAAAGGGAGGCGGAGAAGCCTCTCCCCTAGAAAAGTGGAAGGCATGCGGCGACCCACTGGACATGGGGTCGCAACCCACTTTTGGGTCACGACCCACTAGTTAAGAACGAAGGCCTTAAAGTATTTCCAACACAAAGCCTTTCTTTTTTTCATTTTGGATAGTAGGATATGGTTAACCCTGGCAGGTTTTTTACATGTGTTCCATTTGAAATACTTCCCTTCATTTTTTTTCCTGTCAATACAAGTGAGGAGAAAGTGAGGTAAATCCCATCCTAGGCAGGTGTCCTCATTAGAAGATTTCATCTCAGTTCCTGTTTGGGTGACAACTCAAAAGGTTGGATTTTTCCATCATTTTCAGTTCCAGGAAATGTGGTCACCAAGACAGAGAAAGTAAATCTCCCTAGTGGGGACACAGACAGCAATAAAAACCTGACAGGTCATTTAACGCCTCACCAATCTACCTAAACTAAAATAAAACATGTTTTATGTATGTATACTGGAAAAGTGGGAGAAAAGTAAGAAGTTCTTTCCTGCCTAATTGGTCCATACTAGTGATTTAAAAACGTTAAAGCAAGAGGGTTGGCATAACAACCAGGCAACTAACATAATTAGGAGCTGATCTCAGCAATAGCAGCCTCCATATTTCTTTCATGACATGTTTTCATTAGCTCGGTTTCCCCATTCTCAACTACAGCAGGCAGCAAAGCACCTGCCCTGCAGCTCATCATGATGCTCATGCCGTGTGTTGTGGTTCGCTGCATTAAAGAATCCTACAGGGATGTTTTAACGTATGTTCCCGCGTGTTGGTAGCCCCTTTGAAATAAATGGTCTACCTTAATGGGCAAATAAATAAAAAAAAAAAAGCCATTGATCATTATCTTATGAAGTGCACCATGATCCTGTCTATAACAATAGGATTCTTATCGTGTTATGTAACGTTTATTTGCTAAGTCTATATTTGATGTCTGCTTTTCTTACTGGTAAATGTTCTATTTTTTTTCTCATGTACATGCTCCTAATCCCCAGTGACAACATTAAAGACTGTTTTATTGCTGTGAGAACTTTTATGTTATGTATCCATGCTATGTACTGTCTTTTTTATTATTTTTCTTTTCAATAAAATAGCGATGTACAAAAAACACGGAATAAGAGCAATTAAAGGGTATCTATGGTCAAGACCTAAAAAAATATATATATTTCCGTATTGAATAGAGCATCCACATGAATATGTACTTCCTTGTGTCACAACCCTCACAGAGCCTGCCTTCTGAACTACAACTCAATATCTAAACTTCACACAATGTAACATCATCATTGCCTGGCTTCCTCCCTGAGTCATACTCCATATGCAATAATCTGAACTAGATACCTTTACACTCAAAAATCAAATTCTACCAATGCATCCCTCTACAGTATGTATGATGATTAATAATAACATAGACATGTCAGGTGTAAAATGCTGTGACTTTGAAATACTTACACTTGCAGAGCATTCACGTCCTGCTTTGAAAGGGCAAAAAGAATTCCATTCGCCAAAACAATGCACACTGGGATTGCCTTGTCATCAGCAGAGCATTGCTTGGAAATCTCATATGTGATCTCATTAGATCTCAGGGAAAGGCACAAAGGATTCCTATCTGCCGTCTATGAAATGTGTCAATATTTAGTGCAAGAGGCAAAGCAATGTACCAATAGCAACTAACCAAAATTCATCATATACCTGTACTGGTCTACCTTATGTAAAGTGAACTCTGATTGCTTTGTGTGGATGTCTGCACTTTTTACTCCTTGCACTGTTTATTGAATAAGAACTCTATTCTATGGATATCCAATGGTCAGCAATTGTCACATCAAGGTGTATTCAGTACATATACCAGCAATATACTGCACAGCTTCATAATAACAATTAACAGAGAGTACCATAGTTGATGATCTCCACTTTTCACGAAACAATGGAAGCTTTTCTCATTTTCCAGTCTCTGGTATTGTCACAGCTCCAATGCCTAACATCTAGCCAATTGTATCCAGTATCAACATTCAGCTTATGGTTCTGTCATATATACTTTGAGTGGCCTCTCATTCTACTTTTTCCTATTGGATGAGAAAGGTGCGATGAGTGGAGATCGACAAAGAAGTACCTTGCAAGGTTATGGTACAGGCATTCTTTCTGCTTTCAGTGCATACAATAGTTGTTTGGTTC
>NW_017306297.1:791189-795747 GCF_000935625.1 Nanorana parkeri
AGGAAGCCATGGCCTGCAGGGAAGGAGGTTGCAGCCCACTGGTGAACCTGCACCCAATTCATTCTTTGCTATAAATATGATCCAAGATGGAGGCTCTCATAGTTTAGAGCTAGGACCACACTATATAGAGGGGCCTTGACGAGGCAGTGTGGCTTCCACATGTTTTGCAAAAAGTTGTGCAACTAAAACCTCTGTTTTTAACCTTAGTAGTTTGACAGTGTACTTTTTTTTTGCAGGCTGGCTGGTGAGTGTGCTGGGAATGTATGTTTTTGCACTGATCTACATGAAAGAAAGTAAAGGTAACCCTTCACAATGTGACACAAAAAAAGATCTCTAAGGGCTCTAAGCATTTCCCACTTTACTCAATGTTAAAAAGAAATGTTTGGGCTTTATATATTACTTCAGAGAGACAGAAAGTGGCCATTTCCTCTTCAAATTTACATCTTTACCACAATTACATGCACTGTTTTTTAGAAAGGAGTTCTGAAGAACATGTTTTACGCAACCTATTGTCACTTAGTAAGGAACATTACATCTAGAAGCTTTGGTTACATCATATTCTAGAATGAAGTGTAATTGCTGGGAAGGGAACACAGATCACTATTGTCTTTGTGCAGTTTGCCTTATTCCATCAAATAAGTGCCACCCATTAAAGTGAAATATCTATATACAGTTTGTTCCCTGTATTTTTTTCTCATTATCATTAATTCTGTCAACTCATTGCATACAGTCTCATGGTAGCCATACACATTATTTGACCATTATCTGATACTGCTGAATAAGAGAACAGGCAGAATTGTGATTGCTATTGTTGAACCCTCGGAGCCAAGTGCTATTGTTCTCGCTTGTGTTAAGCCAATGCCTTTGGTATCTGGCAACCTCTTTTAATTTAAACATGAACAACCGAGTGAGTCAAACTTGTATGTTTAAAATAGAATCCGTGCATGACTGGACCACCCTTTACACTACAGGTGACAGGAGGAGAGATATATGAATGCTAGTCACCACTAGGTGCACATTGTGGTTATATGTAGTGGCGTAGGGGCCAATAAATGAAACTACAGTGCAATGGTGGACCATGTATATGACATATTTAAAAAGTGTGTCAGGTGCTAAAGGTTTTTTTAGCTTCTGTAGATACTCAGCAAGGTGAAGTTAGGACCTGTTGCCCTCTGGAAAGGTAAGTATTATACCTTTTATTGCAAGGAGTGTTATTTGGAGTTTTTTTTTTCCTTTTGTTGTGTTACTCTAAGTTGGATTTGAAAATTGCAGATGCTCAATATTTTATTTTTTATAAATTCTGTTTTTATTCCAAGAAATTTTTTTCAAAAAATACAAACAAAGGTACATAAAACATAACATCGTCAAACTGTATGTAGTTACATAATCAAAGCATTGTACGTTGTCTCAACACAATTTAGAGATCTTCCCCCTAATCATGAGCAGTATACCCTCTTCTCCAGCATATATGTCTAGTTTATATGTCTAATAAACTGACTGAGATATGAGAATGCTAACCCCTCGGGATTTCTTGTCTAACAGCGTAGGAAAGTCCGGGGATGCGGCGGTGGAGGTAGGCCGCACTTCGGTGGGGGTGTCCTGATGCACGAAAAGCTTTTTAAAAGCTGTTTTCGGCGTGGACCGCTGCCCCCTCTGCTTGTTCTTCTTGGACATGGGGTTCGAGTAGGGTGGGAAAGGGCGGAAAGAGTGGGGTCAAGGCTGAATCGGGCCCGGAGCTGCACGGCCACACTCCTCACACGTCCATGGCTCGGCCACGCCCCCAAGAGAGCTTATTTCTACCTGTCACCTTCTACAGGCCAAGAGTAGACTTACAGTTTCAGACCCAGCTGCCTTGAAAACATATAGCTAAATTATATACAGGGTGACTTGCTGTTTTCTTAAGTAAATCACAGTACATACAATCTTACTTTTACTTATCTTATAATAACATTATTATTAGGATTACTACAAAGCACATACCATCTCATTCTCCTCCCCGGGATTGATCAAAGAACAGGTGTCTGTCTTATTTTTGCTGCCATCCATTTTTAGTCTCTTCTCAGTGGTAAGTCCAAAAGGAATAACAGGTAAGACAGATGATGACTGTATCACAGTAGCTCCGTATGAAGTAATTATCAGTTGTGCTTTTTTGCATCATCAGTTGACACACACCCTCGTAATTAAATTATCTCCACCTAGATGTCCCTTATGATAAGATATATATTTATAAATAATGAATCCATTGAAATATAAACATGTTGGTCAAGCCACAAGCAGAGATCAGTGTTTGAAAAGCTTCATCTGCAGTTTGGTTGGCAGTCAAGTGCATGCAAACTAAAAAACTTAAGTTGGCTTAGATCCTTAAATTAATTTGCACATAGTTTAGGATGACAGCACAGAAGAACAGTCTTCTGCCAGCTAACCTAAAACCTAATAGGAAGCAAAAACAAAGCTGCACTATAGTAAAATGTTTTTTTTAGTTTTTTTTTCTGAAACAGCACCAGTTAAATAAGTTATCTCTAATAATGCCTAGACTAGGCGTGGATTACTGCTATTTATTGTATAAACCAAGCCTTGATTGAAGCCAGATAATAGAGACAGTACTGTATGTCCAGCACTGCAGGGGTGAAGAGCTGGGGCTATGAAGGTTCTGGTCATATACAGTACCTGTTCCCTCCATTCCACTTGATGGAGGAGAGGGAATTCAGTTGTATACCTGTTCCTCCTCTCCCATCTAAATAATATACACTTGTTATTTTTAAAAATAAATAACTGTAGAAGAATCAAGTTTGGCCTACATTTAAGAAGAAAGATTATTAATTTGCAATGTTTTATAACTGAAAGTAAGGGAAACAGTTTCTTTCAAAATGTACGTTCTTTTTTCCTTTATATAGTAAAGAATAAAATAAATGCAGTGGTAATTAAATACCGCCAAAAGAAAGCTCTATCTGTCTTAACCCAAATAAATTTCCATTTTTTTTAGTGTCCTAAAGATGGACTTGCCATCCTGCATAGAAAAGATGCTCTTGTACCATGACTGGTGTAGATGACTGATTAGCTTCTTATGCCTTTTACTGTTAGTAGGGTTCCTGAGTCTGGAGCTGAATTGAAACTTAGGCCTAAGCTCTGTTGCAGAAATGTAGAACTGAAGTTTTTCAAGTTTTCACTGGGACTCTCTGTGAAGAGACACTACTGTTTTGCAGTCATCAGGTACAGTTTCATTGATGATAGGACTTGCCTGAAGTTGCAGCTGGTCCTCTGTAAGCTAATTTGTAGCATCTATTGAAGTAGATAGTGATTTAGAGTCAATAGTTATACAGTCCATAGACAGAAGAACATCAGTATTATTGTGCAGGTTCTTGGATGTTTGTAGATTCCCGATCACCTCTTGAAGGTTTAGACTTGCTGCTGCCAGTAATAAAGTGAACCTGTCACCTCCAAACACTATCACGCAGGGGATTGTTAGCTCCTGTGTGATAGCAATAAAGTTAGGTGGAAAAAAAATGTAAATTATAAAACAAATAAGTAAAAAATTATAATTAAAATAAAAAATACAAAGGTGATAAGTAAAAAAAATAAGAACAAATTATAAATAAAAAAGTAAGACAAGAAAAATAAACATCTGAAAAAGTAAAAAAAGTCTTTTAAAAATACATTAAAACTAACCCTGCCGCCTCCCCCCCATCTGGTTGCCATTCTCCATTGAGGGGGGGGGAGTTAACGGGGAGGGGTGTGCATAGAGGAACCTGGCCTTGGGGCAGCAGAGAGAGTAAATCCAACCCTGGGCGTCGGTCTGAAGGGGGCGCCAGGCCAGCCACACTGCAGTTTTGGAAAGCAGTGCCTGCACTGGGGTCAGTCAAGTTAGGCAGCCATCTCAGCACACACTTGGGCCTCGCAGCTACCTAGTTTTTGTGATTACAGAGTCGAAGGTTGGTAGCGGGAGGAATGCAGGTGGAGAGGTGAGCTTTGTTTCTAAAAATGATTAGCCTGATAAGTCAATTGAGGGGAAGCTGAGAGAGGTGGTGGGTTCAGTGAATACAGAGGCTGTGAGAGAGGAGGACACAGTGGCAGGGGAAGAGCTGGGGGGGGGGGGGGGAGAGGTGGTGGTGGGAGAGGAGAGAGGTGACACAGTGGCAGGGGAGAGCCGGGGGCTCAGTGGACACAGGCGGTGGGGGGAGAAGAGAGACGTGGGCACAGTCAGAAGTAGAGAGCCACCCAAGGCTAGCATCATTGGCAGCGGCGGGAGGATCGCAGGGGGAACTTCCACTTACATGTGCAACAAGTGTTTTGGGCAATGGGGTTGATTTACTAAATTTGCTGGGCTTCATTTTCAAGTTAAATCTAGAGGCAGTGAAGGGTAATTAGCACTTGTAGTTGTGACCTGTGACCCCTGTAAATTTTGCAGGAATCTGATTACTTCCTGGAAGTGTCAGTTCTTGTCTGTAGCAGCCCCTGCTCCTGCCTCTTCCCTCTGCTGCTATGTAAGCAGGCAGCATGTGCCTACACAGCTACTTGTTAGCAATTTTTAAAGCAGAACTCTGGGGGGGGGGGGGGGGGG
>NW_017306297.1:795805-797760 GCF_000935625.1 Nanorana parkeri
ATGCTGGTGTGTGTCTAGGTTAAAAATAAAAAAGGAAATAAATATATATCTGCACCCGATCCACGGTGCTGGGCAGCTCTTGGACCGGTCCCTTCTGCTATGCTTCCCCTCTAAGGATCTTCGAGTCATCATTTTCTATACAGTGCATAGGACGTGAGGATGCCAAGGGACATACCATTGCTGCAGCAGAGGAGGAGATCGGGATCAGAGGAGGCTGGCGGGAGCACTGTCCCAGCCGTCCAGATCCTAGGTTCTGGTAGGTATAATTATTATTATTTTTTACAGACACAAACAAGGACTTTTTTCCCCCTGGAGTTCTTATTTAAGATTTCAGGCGTAGCAATGACCCCAGAAAAAAACTGCCGAATTTTAACAAGACTACTTGCCTTCCCTGCTTGTGACCTGACCCATAGCTGCACTCACTGACCCACTGATGGTGACATACAGACTTCAAGGCATCCAATCTTCTTTTGCAAAAACGTATTGCCGTAAAGCAGAAATAAAGCTGCTAAGAAAAAGATTAACTTTTGCCATATTGCGCAAGCATGCACAGCATACTTGCACATTATGGCGCACCTACCCGACAACTGCGCTCTCCACCTCTGAATGATCTATGCTGTCAGTTGCCGCGCAGCTCACCACCGCCGCCATATTCTCCGCTGCTTGTTCTGGGTCCCCCATCATTCTGTTCGATAATTGAGCTGCCTAGGATGACGTATTCCCCATGTGCACACAGGAGTTACAATTGTACATTCTTACAATTAATTTTAATGACAGCAAGTATACAAACTTATGTAGCAGGTACTGCAGATCCTACAGGCACTGGTGGAACTACCAGGGTTGCAGCGGTCGCAATTGCGACCGGGCCCTGGCGTTCCGCCACTTAGGGGGGCCCAGCAAGGAAGTAGAGGGCCCCCCCGCGATCGTGCCGCTCCTTCCCTGTCGCACAGCCACCCGCAGCATGTACGGGCGGCTGTGCGAAAGGGCTGGAGACGCTGTCACTGATCCCAGAGAATGAGCTGATCCCGCCTCTTAGGGGCGGAGCTAAGAGGGTCATCTCTTAGCTCCGCCCCCTGGCCTCCAAGACGAGGAAGAGGGCCATGGGCCTGCAGGAGAGGGAAGGTAAGTTTGGAGTGGGAGGGGGCGCTGGGAAGAGAGAGAGAGAGTGTGTGTGTTGCTGGGACTTGTAGTCTAGCACAGCTGGTGGTAATCTGCATTGCTGTATGATGATTACACAGCAATGCAGAATAGCACCAACTATGTAGGACTACAAGTCCCAGCAATGCATTATAGGGTGGGGGGGGGTTGGATGCTGGTGGTATTCTGCATACCTTACTTTTATTATAATGTATTGCTGGGACTTGTAGTCCCGCATAGCTGGTGGTATTGTGCAGCTTGGGTAGAACTTCCCTTTTCAGCTCAGGGCCTCTTCCTGTAGTGCTGGCTCAGGTTTCAAGCCCATACAAACAGATACACAGACACCGTGTATCCATTCCTGAGACAAGGCAGTCTGCTGCAAAACAGAAGTTCTGCCCAACATGAGAAGAGATATAGATTTAAAAGGAAGAGCAGCAAAGAGAAGGGAAACAACCATGGATTACAGCAAGGCACACATTACAGTATTGGTTTATGTTAAAAAATCTGAGGGTTTAATGTCACTTTAAGTCCCCCCTTCCACTTACATGTGCAACAAGTGTTTTGGGCAATGGGGTTGATTTACTAAATTTGCTGGGCTTCATTTTCAAGTTAAATCTAGAGGCAGTGAAGGGTAATTAGCACTTGTAGTTGTGACCTGTGACCCCTGTAAATTTTGCAGGAATCTGATTACTTCCTGGAAGTGTCAGTTCTTGTCTGTAGCAGCCCCTGCTCCTGCCTCTTCCCTCTGCTGCTATGTAAGCAGGCAGCATGTGCCTACACAGCTACTTGTTAGCAATTTTTAAAGCAGAACTCTTGGG
>NW_017306297.1:797773-822907 GCF_000935625.1 Nanorana parkeri
GGAAGTCTTAAACCTTGCAGTGGGGCTACACCCACACTGCAAGGGCAAAATGCTGGTGTGTGTCTAGGTTAAAAATAAAAAAGGAAATAAATATATATCTGCACCCGATCCACGGTGCTGGGCAGCTCTTGGACCGGTCCCTTCTGCTATGCTTCCCCTCTAAGGATCTTCGAGTCATCATTTTCTATACAGTGCATAGGACGTGAGGATGCCAAGGGACATACCATTGCTGCAGCAGAGGAGGAGATCGGGATCAGAGGAGGCTGGCGGGAGCACTGTCCCAGCCGTCCAGATCCTAGGTTCTGGTAGGTATAATTATTATTATTTTTTACAGACACAAACAAGGACTTTTTTCCCCCTGGAGTTCTTATTTAAGATTTCAGGCGTAGCAATGACCCCAGAAAAAAACTGCCGAATTTTAACAAGACTACTTGCCTTCCCTGCTTGTGACCTGACCCATAGCTGCACTCACTGACCCACTGATGGTGACATACAGGGGTTGATTTACTAACCTTTTAAACACACCACGAACGTGTATACACCTCTGTAGTGTGTTCCCTCCCAGCATGATCTATGGGAGGAATCGAAACACCTTTGTAGTGTGTACACACCCAGCAGGTGTGTTGTGCAAAGCCCTGCAATGAATTGCAAGGTAATGTGGTGTAAATTAGCTCTATGTTATGTTGCTTGCGTTGATGAATGTAGGAATGTAAATGCATGAGCTAACCATTTTTGTCTAAACTGTGAAGCAGCATTATATATGCATCATGTGCATGATTTTTCCATATATGGCATTAGTGGAAATATGCTTTTAGAGACTTTTTGGTTGATAAATACGTTTTGCTGTGTGAAAATCACACACACCTGGTGTGTGTGTGTGTTTAGGTTAGTAAATCACCCCCACAGACTTCAAGGCATCCAATCTTCTTTTGCAAAAACGTATTGCCGTAAAGCAGAAATAAAGCTGCTAAGAAAAAGATTAACTTTTGCCATATTGCGCAAGCATGCACAGCATACTTGCACATTATGGCGCACCTACCCGACAACTGCGCTCTCCACCTCTGAATGATCTATGCTGTCAGTTGCCGCGCAGCTCACCACCGCCGCCATATTCTCCGCTGCTTGTTCTGGGTCCCCCATCATTCTGTTCGATAATTGAGCTGCCTAGGATGACGTATTCCCCATGTGCACACAGGAGTTACAATTGTACATTCTTACAATTAATTTTAATGACAGCAAGTATACAAACTTATGTAGCAGGTACTGCAGATCCTACAGGCACTGGTGGAACTACCAGGGTTGCAGCGGTCGCAATTGCGACCGGGCCCTGGCGTTCCGCCACTTAGGGGGGCCCAGCAAGGAAGTAGACATGCAGTGCCGTGGGGTTGGGGGGCCTTCATGGTTTCTTGCACTGGGGCCCTGAAGGTTCTAGTTACGCCTCTGCCTACAGGGATTACTGCATTAATAAGTACTGTCAATCCAACATTGGGAGCTTACCTAACAAGAGGAAAAAGGAGAGTGATGACTAGGGTTAACACCCGTACGGGTTTCACCCGGGCAGTACAGGTTTGCAATCATGTGCCCGGGTCTGTGCCCACATCCCGCCCGGGCACATCATTCAAACGGTACAATGCCGCATAGTATACTAACATATCTTGCGGTGGACGCCGGGTGGTTCTGTTTCCTGTCCCTCGACTCTCCCTCCCCTGTTTCTCTCCTCCGTGGCTGTAGTGGGAGGAAGTGACATCAGGCAGAGAGGGAGCCGTATCATACATTTACTTCTGTGAAAATGTTTACCTCGTCTTCTTCTTATCTCATGAAATGTCCTGCAAGTGTTGGCTTGGAACATGCAAGCACGTATTTGGCATGAGTGTAAGGAGAACTGGAAATATATTCCAGAGCATAGTAACAGCAATCAGTGAAACCATAGGTATGTAAGAGTTGTTGCTTTGTTGTTCATGAGGCTAGTAACTATAAATGAATATTGTCTCTGGGGCTCTCTGGTTACCTTAGAGCTTCTGCTCCACCCAGAAACAAGGCACTGCCTCATCCCTTTGCTGTGTGCACATATTTCACATATTTTACAGACAATCTTATCTTCAAATGGTATGGTTGTAGCTTTATTTGAAATATGTATTTATCTATGTGACTGCCTCTATGTGCCAACTTACACTGCATAATATGTTGGCAGTATAAAAATGCTAGAAATATATATATGTAAAGATTTGAAAATGAATAAAGATTAAATGTAAAAGCCATTACTGGTGCTGATTTAACTCGGAAGAAATGTCCTATTGGTGGACCTTATCTGCTACAGGATTGCTCCAGGCATTTAAAATAGACTATGCTATATGCAATGCACTTGCTGTCAGATGAAGGTAACAGCAGAGTGCACACAAAAAAGTGATGTATTGTTCTAATAGTGTTCGGGTTTGGCTTGAAGAAAAGGTGGCAACCCTAGTGATGACCTTAACAATGTAGGGATACTCCTTCATTGCTCAGTTAGAAAATAGGTCAGCAGCCAAACTATATCGTTAAACTGCAAAGAAGAAAAGTGAGGTCACAGACAGGCAGGATTACTTGGATTACAGGACTGGCTGAACAGAGCAACAGATGGTATACAAGGTAAGCAGTTTACTGTGTATTTAGTTGTCTGCCTGGAGTTTGGCTTTAAGAATGCAGTCTTATATAATAGGTGAAAGATTTTTCAAAAACTTGAGCTGTAAGCAAATACAGTACATGTTAGTAAATAAGTGTGAATGCAAAGGTACAAGTCAAACTGAGAATCTGCAAATTACAAATAGAGACATGTAGTTATTACATATACTAGAGGTTGTGTTCAACCAGTTAACACTGTGGCCAATTCAAGGCAGCAAAGGGAAAGGTTAACTGAAGCAAAACATTGGCCATAAAAGGCCACTTCCATAACTTCAGTTCACTTTTATTTGCCATTCCATTGTAACATTGTGCAGTGCAAATTACACTTATCTCAGATTGCTCTCTAGAGGAAGAGCCAGCCAGCTCTTCCAAGACTCTCACTTACAAGAGGGATATTTAGCACATATGGTGTGCGCTTAAAGTCAAAAAATGTTTTCCCTCCCCCCAATGTTAAGTAAAGCACTTACCTTAAATGATGCCTCTTAATCCAATCTTCCTCTTCTTTCCTGTCCTTTTCATCTGTCCCTCCATCGCTGCTGCATGTCTCCGATCCAGCGCTGACTCCTCTGTCCTTGCTGGCACTCCCTGTCCCATGGTGTCTGCATGCGGGTGCACGCGTCCATAGATTTACCTTGCGTCTCTCCTTGTCTCCCGGCCGAAAATCCGAACTGTGCATGCGCCCGCCCCAAGATAATTTGCGGCCGCCCGAGCAGTTTCGGATTTTCGGACGGGAGCGAGCGGCGAAGACAGCAGTAAGTTTAAACCGCTTTTTTTTTTTACTTTTTGCATATATCTACTGCTTCCTAGCAGTAGATATACACAAAAAAAATGGAGGGTTTAGAAACCCTTTAAGGACCAGTCTCGAATCCGTTTTAACAGAAAAAGGACAGTCTTTTATTTCTTTTGTAACAGAAGATAGCTTTCTTCAGCAGTTCAACCTAAAGTATGCTTGTATTTCAGCAAACAGATTATCGCACAATTCTCAGGTTGTCCAGTCACAGTGTCCCGATCCCAGAACTTTACTGTTTTCCACAACAAAACCTTTTCAGTAGTACTCTGTACCATTTAGCAGCTTTTGCAGACATCCTAACCTGCAAATGAAATAAATGTTCTCTATAACTAGACAACCAGGACATATAATTAATTCTATATTATCCACAAAGGGTTAACAGCACTCTCTCAACCCTGCAGCAGTAGCTCTCAGTGCCTGTACCTGCTCTCAATAGTAGTCTATGTCCGCCCTCTCTGTGCAGCAAGTAGCTTCTTCCTTCTGAGAGCCAAGTCTCGTTCTGAGGCTACTCTAGAGATCACATGACCTTCCTCCAGGAGGCAAGCCTCACTCTGAAACTTTACCCACTGATATCTTACCGGAAAGGTTTACTCAGAGTAAACCTTTCAGGGAGAAAATGCCTCTCTCGCGGACATCAGGGAGCTGCTGTCCAAAAGAGGGAGACTCCCTGAACATCAGGGAGACTTGAGATCCCTAGCCATAAAAGGCCACTTCCATAACTTCAGTTCACTTTTATTTGCCATTCCATTGTAACATTGTGCAGTGCAAATTACACTTATCTCAGATTGCTCTCTAGAGGAAGAGCCAGCCAGCTCTTCCAAGACTCTCACTTACAAGAGGGATATTTAGCACATATGGTGTGCGCTTAAAGTCAAAAAATGTTTTCCCTCCCCCCAATGTTAAGTAAAGCACTTACCTTAAATGATGTCTCTTAATCCAATCTTCCTCTTCTTTCCTGTCCTTTTCATCTGTCCCTCCATCGCTGCTGCATGTCTCCGATCCAGCGCTGACTCCTCTGTCCTTGCTGGCACTCCCTGTCCCATGGTGTCTGCATGCGGGTGCACGCGTCCATAGATTTACCTTGCGTCTCTCCTTGTCTCCCGGCCGAAAATCCGAACTGTGCATGCGCCCGCCCCAAGATAATTTGCGGCCGCCCGAGCAGTTTCGGATTTTCGGACGGGAGCGAGCGGCGAAGACAGCAGTAAGTTTAAACCGCTTTTTTTTTTTACTTTTTGCATATATCTACTGCTTCCTAGCAGTAGATATACACAAAAAAAATGGAGGGTTTAGAAACCCTTTAAGGACCAGTCTCGAATCCGTTTTAACAGAAAAAGGACAGTCTTTTATTTCTTTTGTAACAGAAGATAGCTTTCTTCAGCAGTTCAACCTAAAGTATGCTTGTATTTCAGCAAACAGATTATCGCACAATTCTCAGGTTGTCCAGTCACAGTGTCCCGATCCCAGAACTTTACTGTTTTCCACAACAAAACCTTTTCAGTAGTACTCTGTACCATTTAGCAGCTTTTGCAGACATCCTAACCTGCAAATGAAATAAATGTTCTCTATAACTAGACAACCAGGACATATAATTAATTCTATATTATCCACAAAGGGTTAACAGCACTCTCTCAACCCTGCAGCAGTAGCTCTCAGTGCCTGTACCTGCTCTCAATAGTAGTCTATGTCCGCCCTCTCTGTGCAGCAAGTAGCTTCTTCCTTCTGAGAGCCAAGTCTCGTTCTGAGGCTACTCTAGAGATCACATGACCTTCCTCCAGGAGGCAAGCCTCACTCTGAAACTTTACCCACTGATATCTTACCGGAAAGGTTTACTCAGAGTAAACCTTTCAGGGAGAAAATGCCTCTCTCGCGGACATCAGGGAGCTGCTGTCCAAAAGAGGGAGACTCACTGAACATCAGGGAGACTTGAGATCCCTTGTTCTGATTCCAACACACACCTTGTGTGCATGGCTCTCTCAGCCTTGTCAAACCTTTCGGCCTCCCAGGCTGTTCCTTGTGTGACTCCAGCACACACTACACCTGGCTTGAAGTCCTGTGCATCTGTGTTGACATTGTTCTAGCTTATAATTAATTGCAAGATCCATCTGGTGGGGTCATCAGAGGCTGTCAAAATAGGATGATAGACTTCTTCTTCTTCCTCGGTGACATTTTCCAAAGCTCTAAGCTTGGCTAAGCGGCTGCTTCATTTTTTCCTTACTACTGGTACTTCTGCCTGCACATATTCTTAGGCAGCCTGTGCTCCTAACTGGGCAGCTTCCCTTTCTAACTGTGCTCATGCATAGGCAGCTTGCATTTCTATCTGCAAAAGCTCCGGCAGCTTTTGCTCTAATTGTCGCTTTGCTCTTATGCAGGAAGGTTCTGTCTTAGCTTCTACCACAAGCTATTGTGAGTTGACTACTCAATGAGGTTGGCTTCAAGCAGAATCCAAGCAATTAGCACTGTGAGTGGGACCTTAGTGATCTAGGAAATCTTTTGGAAAGCTTGGAGGAAACAAGGTAGCAGATTGCAGTTTCATGCAATTGTAGTATCCTGTCCTCTGTCTGCGACTTGGCTTCCAAAAATGCAATGTGTCTATGTTGGTTAAAGGCTGTAAAGCTACTTAGGTCATGAATAGACTCCTCTGTATTAATACTGGATAGAAGTGAAGAATGTTATCCAGGTAATCTTTTATAGCTTTTATAGCTTTCATAAACTCGTTTTAGCTCTGCAAGTGCACACTTATGCATTGTATATTCCTATTCCACAGATCAGATATATTATCAGTCATTTCTGCCTTATTTGCGTCATAACTATTTTTAGTGTCTCCAACAAAGGCTTAAAGTCACACTCCATGCAAAGTGAAAATGTACACACCGCATTGGGTGTGTAAATTATCATTTAAAAGATGTGCAGAGGGCTGCTGCAAAGCATAAACAAATCTTACCTTGCACACAACGCCCAGCTTCCAGGCACTGAAGAGAGGGAGAGATGCGACTCGAGCAGTACAGCACTCCAGTCGCATCACCAGCCCCACTTCACTATCATCTATTTACAAAATGTCTTGTATTTTTTTGAAAGAATACAAAACATTCTGTGATTGAAGGAGGAAATAGGGGGCAGATATGTGACATCATCTCTCCTCTAGTCACAAGATGTCTTGTTTTCATGTGGCCTCACTTAATGCAATGATTGCTGTCTTTTGATAGGCCCAAAAGACTGTGTTGTGTGTGTGTCTGTGTGTGTGTGTGTGTGGGGGGGGGGGCAAGTATTTGCATAATATTTGGGGGGTTATAGTCATGCACTAGGGTGGCACTTGGCCCTTTGAGTGTAGGAGTAGGTACCATAGTGCATTAAATATACATCCAACCGATATAATCTCCATTTATGTCTAAGGCAGGCTTGACATTTACACGTAGTATAACACTCATACGTGAGCTGGCATAGCCCACATGCTATGCACTGTGGTGAATTGTGTTGCCAAAAATGTTGTTGGTAAGTTTTTTTAGGCATTGACATGTCTTCACTAGCTCATCTAAAAAAATCATTAAAAAGCTTATAGTTCCCATTTAGGTTACATTCATATGCCTGCACTTTTGTAAAGTGGTGTAGTTGAGCTGTGGTGTGTTTTAGAAGAGTTTTAAATGCATTCCCATTCCTCCCTATAGAAGGTGTGTTTTCGCTGGGGAAAAAGCTGGATCTTTTTATCGCACTGCCCTAAATCAATGAAGAATTAATTATCTGATTTTGCTGCCAAGCATTGCTTACCATTGTGTACCTCTGCTGGCTAATTACTTTTTTCATTTTATACATGCATGCTACAAATCTAAAATTTAGCAAAAGACCATTTTATTTTTTTCTAAAATCCAGGAACTGTAAAATAAAAAAACAGTACTACTGATTTTGTGCAATACATGACATTTGCGCACACTTTAATTAAAACAATATCTTTTAGAAATATACACCTAAATAATCTAAACAGTCGCTACTAATTATTGAGAGTAAAACTGCAGTGAGTTAATAAATAATAGATATGTTTATTTCAAATTGTTTGTTTTTGCAAAACCGTGAAAACTAGACATGTAACCCCATTTTAATTTCAGATAAATTCTGCATTTTTTACTTTTGTTTTTAGAATTGGGATCCGCGATTTGATTCATTTCGTTATTCGGATTTTAGATCCATCCGTATTTTCGTTTCTGCACGGAGTCACACGACCGCAGCCTGTAATGCAACCCCCAACAGCCAAAAAAGCTGATCTGATTGGCCAGAGATCAGTCACATGTCAAATTTAGTTTCATTTTGAATGAAATTGGGACAGATCTGAATATTCATTAAAGGACCATTCAGATTCTTTCACATTCGGACTCATTCAAATTTGGAAATTCGGATGCATTCAAGTGTCCCAATTTAATACAATTCGTACAAATATCCATTTGGAACCAAACTAACTTGGCCTACTTTAGGTAGGCCAAGTTAGTTTGGTCTACTTTAAAAATCTTTACTACTTCATTTATCTAGAGTTATACCCTGATGTTGTGGCTAACATTATTCTTAAACCTCTAATATGTGCATGGCTAGGTCCCACAGGACCCTTCACACAACAGTTAAGTCCATGTTTACATTGTTTGGCAGACCAGCCATTGAAATACACTGGTTCTCAGAGTGTAGTTCTGTTCTATAGCTTAGCCATATTGCCAGTTTTATCTAGTATGAAGCACTGTATGTTGCAGAGAAAATTCAAGAGCCATGGAAAAAGTGAGGCTGACATTTTAAAATGTAGCTGTAAGACCTTTTCCCCTTTCTTTTCTAGGCAAGAAGTCTCATCACAAAACCCATCATTTCAGACACAGAATATACACTCCTAAAGTTAACATGTAATCCCTTAATCAACTATGGATTTCATCATTCTTGTAGCATGGATTACAATAGACTGCACCATTGTTCTCTTCATCTGATATGGCATACTGTGTGTTATTTAAAGGAGGCCAGCTGGGATCATTCTGAAGAGCTCTATATAATACCCTGTACTTGCTATGCGACTGATATTTAAATATTCTTTTCAAAAACAGCCAAAGTCGTCTATTTTCAATGACAGCTTCCTAAAAAATAAGAAGAAAAGAAATTAGTTACGTTCCGACTTATTCTACTTAACTTTTTTTTTTGGCAGTTTAGCAAGCAGTATAAACAAAGACTGCTAATAAATGAGGTGAAATTGTATGAAGCAAAAGCATGAAGCAATGTATAGCAAATGAGAAATACTCTGTATACCTGTATATATTTTTACTTCCATAAAGCACACATATAGAGACACATATTGAAATACATGAAGAATATTACCATATAGCTGGAGCATAGTTTACTGGGGTCACAACAGAAATCAGTCTCCGGAGGAAGTGTCTAGTTTATGATCCTCTCTTCTCATGTCACATCACTGGGAAGAGAGCCCTTAGTCTGGCCCTAGCAATAGGAATGAATGGATGAGCGGCACAGAGCCAGGTCTTTTTACACATAGGCTGTGTTGTGCAGGGCCACACTGTAAAGATCTTGGAACTGGTTTGAAGTCAAGTATTTTCCTATTGGCTTCCAATTAATGGAGGGGGCAAAATTTAAAGGACAATGGCACTAAAAGTGAAGTTGTCCTTTAAGTGTTTTAATTATAGAAACCTATACTTCAACCCATCTATAACCCAAATCATAAATGCTCAAAGGAAGTGCACTGGACAGTTAAATGTTCTACATTTCTTTGTTTAATTTGGGAACAATAGAGAGCACCTCTATTTTATTTTATTACTGCCTTTACTAGCATTGGGGAAATCATTCTTACTTCCTGCCCTGGTAATCACACAGGAAGTGAGGAAAGCCTCCCTAGCAGGAGAGAGATAATAATAAAGACCACCCTGTCATGGATGAAAACATTTAGCAGAAATAGCTGTAAACGTGGAGAGTAAAGTCTTCTCTAGGTGTATCTTCTTGGTATAAAAGGGTTACACATCCACAAGTAAAGGCTTGCGATTCACGGCAATAAGCAAATAAAGTCATAAAAGAAAGGGGAAAACCTTTTTGGAAAGTCTACAACTATCTGGCTGATGAAATACTAAAACTTCTTCCAAACTCAAAGCATTTCAGAGCATAACAGTGCTCCCCATTGTTCCTCCATTGGACATACCCACCTCTTGATTAGCTTTGCGTGTAGTAAAGAGATGTGTTGGAGGTACCAATCTTCTCATTTGATTTTTTTTCCTGTGGACTGGATTGTCAATTTCAGATGTATTATATTTTACACATGTACTATACATATATTTGTTAGCTGTGGACCTTGACTTATGGTAGTGTAGCGCCCTCTAAAATGTCGCTATTCAATTTAGAGATACCTGGACTGTAACCAGTCTAGATACTGATTATACAGAGCTCTGCATTCTATAGGTGTCCCTGAGTCTGCTGGATCGATTGCTCCTCCTGTTGCTGAGGAAAAGGGAGCCTTCGTATACAGTGAGGGAGGATCCATCCTCAGGTTATAACTATGCACCTGACCCTAGCCAATCCCTGAGTAGGATGACTCAGAGGCATGGTTGAGGGCAGGTAATAAAAGGTCTGGGGACATTGTGGAGAGCTCTCTCTTCCCCCTAGGGGCTTTGCCCTAGGAGGTCTGTGTGTGATGCAGAGCAAATGGCCTGGGCCTCAGCACATGGCAGGTGCTGAGGGGCCTGGAGGCCTAAGGATACACTGATACTTCACTGGGCCCATACACGTGGCAGGTGTTGGGTGCCTTGTTCTAAGAAGATACTCTCATTTAACTGGAGTGCTCCTTGGCAGTTGCAGATGCTGAGGGTACAGAAGTTCCAGAACCTAAAGAGGAAAATACCTGATGGAAGCTGGGTCGGGGAGGAGTCCGCTTGTTGAGGGGTACCGCAGAGGAGCTGGTGCGAGCGTCCGTCTGGGACCGACAATGGAGATCACACACCCTATTCCAGGTATCTGTTCACAGTACTACTACTACTACTACTACTATTGGTCTCTGGGACCAGATCGCAGTGATTTCGGCCTTAGCGGTTGCTAGGGGAGAAAGCTGTCCTCAGAAGTATTTCCTATGGCATCCTACAGACCCTAAACCCTCTCTCTCCTATTGATGTTGCAAATAAATACCCTAAAAAGACCCTAAGACTCGAGCCGTTCTGTCCGTGAGTGTCGGTGTGCTGTTGCTGATCAAAGGGGACTGGCAGCTGGAACCAACAGGTAGGAGAACCTATTTCAATATTGAGCGGCTCCTTTGGGGGTGAGCGCTACAGTAGGTAATTGGAACTTTTTTTTTCTGAGCTAATCAAGAGGTGGGTCCTTATAATGAGATATTTAAACTTTATTGTTAGTCTGCATGTTGTACTCCTGAAGAGAGAGCAATGTTATGCTCTGAAACACGCTGCGTTTGGAATAAATAAGTTTTCCTATTTTATCAACCATATTGTGGAAGTTTCTCCAAGAAGGTTTCCCCTTCAGAATTTTTATGCTCCTATTTGCCGTGAATAGAAACACTTGGCATTATCCTACTTTGAGTGATTATCCTACGTTCCTTGTGGCCTTGTCCTACGTTCCTTGTGGCTGTGTAACCCTTTTATGTTATATTTATACACTAAGAGAAGACCTTTCCCTTGTACTTTATAACTATGGTGGGAGAACCTATTGTAAGATTTCTGTGAAATTATTTATTCATATGGGGAACATTAGCTCTTGTTAAAGCCTGATTACCATAGTATAGTATTGTGTGATATCGGGCACTCAAGTAAGAGAACATAAGGGGGTTACATAGTTACATAGTATTTGAGGTTGAATAAAGACATTAGTCCATCAAGTCCAACCTATTAGGATCTCATTCTAGGAGTACCTGTACCCCTGTATATTACGGTCCCTTAAGAAATCGTCCAAAAGTTTCTTGAACAATTCCACATTATTTGCTGAAATCACCGCCTGTGGCAGTGAGTTCCAGACCCTAACTGATCTTACTGTGAAGAACCCCCTTCGCCCCTTGTGCTGGAATTTTTTTTCCACCAATTTTAGGTGGTGGCCTCTAGTTTTTGTAATGGAGTACTGAATCCTAATTGACTTTCACACCCGAATCCTGAAAAACGAAATAACACAAATCCGAATTTAAAACGAAACGAAACTAAACAAATTTTTTGGCAGTGCACATGTCTACTTTTCGCACTCAGTTTTAGGATTTCTAGTTTGCATTTTTTGTTACATTCTTTGTAGTTAAGTGACAATACTAAAGGCAAATAGGCTGTTCATTTTGCAAGGGAATTTGCACAGGAGCTTTCCCTCATTCAATAAACTAGGGGAAAATTCCCTTGCAAGGTGAAAATTCCCTTGCAAAGTGAACAGCCTGTTTGCCTTAAGTAAATCAACCTCACATCGCAGAGCTGCTGCTTACTTCCTGTTTCACACAGGAAGAGTGGAAAAGTCTCCCCAATTGGAATACAGATAACAATAAAAGGTCTCACCCCTTCCCAATGCTAGTCAAAAACCTAAAAAGAGTTCGGGATTTATATTTTATAGAAAAAAGAAAGTATTGAGAGTGTCTTTACCCCTGTTTAGATAAAAAAAATCACATCATTTGTATGCCATCTTACCTCAACAGCGTAAGATACAAGAAAGAATATGAGCAATAATATAAATATAGCAATTCTCCAGATAGTCGGAGTGCAGACAAGCTAAAACAGAAAAAGATAAAACAAAAAATCAAACACATTTGCAAAAGTATAAGGACACTCATGGCCTGTGGAAAGATATAATCAAGAATAGCCATATTTAAAGAAGACCTCTAGGAAACTTTTTATTAACCCTTGCAGTGGGGCTAAGTGCTCTTTTGTGTCTAGGTTAAAAAAAAGTTATACTCACCTGATGCTCCGAGCTGGCTTTTCTTAGACCGGTCCTTCCAGCGTCTCTCTCCCCCTCCTTGCAGCGGTCTAAGGTCTTGTAAACCATCACGTTTATAGACCATGTATAGACGTGAGGACGATGAAGAAGATTGCAATGTTGGGGAAGACAGGCTGGAGGGAGTGCTGTGGCAGCTAACTGGCTCAGAGCTTTGGGTGAGTATAATAACAATAATGTTTTTACATAAGACGCACCGGACCATAGGACGCAGGGAGGTCCGGCGCGCCTTATGGAGCACTCGACAGACTGTAGCTTCTGTCACAGCTTCTACGACAGAAGCTGTGACAGAAGCTGCAGTTAGTGACCGCTGAGACAGGTGGCGCTGTGATTACAGCGCCACGGTCTCAGTGATCACACAGAGCAGATGAAAAACGCCCGTTCTTCGTCTGCTCTATGGTGATCTCGATCGTCGCCGCTGCTCGGTTTTAATACGAGTGATCTCATTAGATCACTCGTATTAAACGAGCAGTGGCTCCTATTGCTGAACTCGATCTCCGCCGCCGCTGCTCGGCTTTAATACGAGTGATCTCATTAGATCACTCGTATTAAACGAGCAGTGGCTCCTACTACTCGCCCGACACCCGAAACTGCATGTCTCGGGCGTCGGGATTCGCTCCATAAGACGCAGGCACATTTCTCCCCTCCTTTTGGGGGGAAAAAAGTGCGTCTTATGGAGCGAAAAATACGGTAATCCTTGCAGTGCGGGTGTAGTAGTTAGAAAAAATTCCTGGAATTCTTCTTTAAGTCACTGGATATAGAGGTATCCCTGTGGGTCACGAGTAACCTTCTGTAGCCAGCCGAAAATCTACAAGCAGAAATGTAAAGCTGCTCTAGCCAGCTGCTGAATGCACAATAAATAAATTCTCATTACAAATGTACCTTAATCTGCTTAATACAGTGCAGATACAAACACTTTTCATTGTATTTATTGCATGATGACACCAAACAACCATTTCTTACTAATGTTAGAATGCGTGGCAACATTTCGGTGAAATTTACCAAATGTGAAAACAGTTTCAGAGAAAATCATTATTTTGATTTGCATCTATTTCATAAATGATTAGGATAATACTGTAGTTATAATGGACTCTAAAACTTACTTGTAATGCTTTGTAAAGGCTTTGAATGTCAGCAAATAGTATGAAGAGACACACACCCAGCTGTATAGGCAGCATGCAAAAAAATATATCTGCAAGTGACAAAGATTGTATATTAATTACATTTAGTGCTATGGTATACATTATTGTTTTCTCCTCTATATTTCTGTCTCATGTTTTATATATACATCACATGGTGCTCTGTTTTTTCTTCTTTATTTCCCTATCACATTGTGTCAGGTCATGTGCCCTTATGATCAACTGCAATATATCTTTAAGGAACCCAGGAAGTGTACTGATCCCCCCCGGGGCCCCCACTGAATGCTGACACAGAAAATGAACAATATCTAAGACAACCCAATTCTTATGTTATCTCAAGATTCCTTGAGGTATGCCAGACAGGCCTTCAGGTACCATACTGTATAGTGAAAGTGGGTCATGAGCTGAGCAATTTCAGCTGGTGTAAAGGTAGTGTTTATGAAGGCTTTCCATCCATTATAAAATGTCTCTGATCTCATGTCTTGTGCCCCTATTTTAAGTCACTTATTATTGTAACCTTTTGGATGTATTTTGCCAAGTAAAATAAATCCCTTGCTTATGGTCTCTCCTTAACATTTCTTTTCAAAAATGTCTCATAATATTTCTAAAATACTAGAAGATTGGCTATGGTGTTTATGGGTAAAATCATTTTTTGATAAGCAGAATTTATCAGGTTTAGACTAAAAATATTAGATGTGTATTCGGTCGGTTTTTGAAGCTTTAATGAAAAACAAGGACCACTTTGCTGACCTTGGACTCTGCAAAGCTTTTGGTAATATACAGTATGTGGGAACACTTTTAAAGCACAGTTTACATTTTTCTTTCTCCGATTTTACAGGACTGTATTACCCTCCATGCCTGAATCAAAGTTTTCCTCTTGTTTTTAACTTTACGGACCTTACCCCTGTTTTCATTAAAATAACCCTGTCTTTGATCCAGGAAACAAAAGAAAGCAGCTCCCTGTAAAGAAAAGGGTGAATACTAACGTCTCCTGGTGCCCACACTGCCCAACATTACACCAGTGAAGAGGAATTGTCCGACAAAGTCTTCTAGGAAACCAACACTTCCTGGAATGTTGATCTCCTGTGTTCCCCACAATGCTTACTGGTTCCATTTACTGTCCTTTATGTCACCACTGTGTCCCATCTTGGTGTTGCTTTCTTACCAGACTTTGTGGAGAAATTACTCTTCAGCAGAGTAGCATCTAGCAGCACGGACAGCAGGTGAGTTAGGTATTTACCTTCTTTACAGGGAGTTGTTTTCTTTTAGTTTGCAGTTTGGCAACAGGGTCGCTTCAAGGATAAATGTTGAAGAGCTTTTGGTGGTCTACTATGAGTGAGAGTGTAAGTAAGTACTCCTAGTTAGCATCCTGGAACCATCAGGTTTCTCAGACTAGTCTAAGATTAGAAAAACTCTTTTATTCAAGTTTAGATTAAATGTTTAATACTTCCTATTCCACTGAATACAGTTTTCTTTACATTTTTAAAAATTATTTAGAAGTTACAGCAATAATTATATACTTACAGTTGGTAGATATTGGTTTCCTGAATGGTTTTCCTTTGGAGAACACAAATGCAATAATTATACAGCTGATTGTGGTTATTGGCCACAAGGTTGTAGTTTCATAGTCTTCAAATTCAGAAAATTCTTGTGTGGTACTGTTCCCACCTGTGCATGCACTAAATATAGAAAAGTGCATTTTTAATTAGAAAATATATTTGTTCAATACTAATAATAAAACATATATGCAGAAGATACGTTACTATTGCATTAAGAATAGAAATCATATTGTTTGCATGCAAACATGCTATGTGTAATATGGTATTTAGTAGTTCGATGATCCACAAAGGCTGTTTGCAACTGAAGATTGTGTCTCAGGACAAAATCTAGGTAGAACAGGTTGGTGGGTACAGTGCAGTATGGTTTACAAAGCTGGTCTAAACCCACAACTACTACACTACAATCTCATGTTTAGTTTATTTCTGTGTATTAAGATTATAGTCCATCCAGGAGCACATTGGAGCGGAGGCTGCTTTACAACACACACAGGGACAATAGGGAACAAAAGTAGCCACCCTCTAGAGGGAAGGACAGTGTCCACAACAATTCAGAAATTATTTGAGGATCTACAGCCAAGTGATGCACACATAAGGTGCAGTATTGTTATTAGTTATGGTACTTGAATTAATTTTTAAGATTTAAAGGAAAATTATGGGGAGAATGAAATACACTCTTCCCCATGATTACAGCTGACATGTGACACGGTAGCTGTCACACGTTGGCTCTATTGATTGGGAACTCAGCAAACACATACCACTGATCGCTCTGTTCCCAATCTTCTCCCTGCAGAGATTACTGACTGTCAGTCACCGCTCTCCACAGGGATTCCCCCTCCCCTCTCTGTTCCTCCAGTGCTGACTGGAGGAACGGACGGGGGAGGGGGTTGGCAGAGCTGGCTCTTCCTTTAGAGAGGCAGAGCCAGCTGTCAATCAGGTGGCAGGGTGGATCCAGACAATATTCATCCATCCCGGCTGCAGCGCGGCTTTGCGCTGTCAGCATATAGCGGGCTATTAGGGTTTTGGGTCACAGGAGGAAATATTATATGCCCTCCTGTGATCATAAAGAGAACTATGACCAAAAAAGGTAGGCCAATACTTTTTTTTCAACTTCTGAATTTAGTTTCACTTTAAAGTCAACCTTTTTTTTTTTAAATTAAGTGTTTCCAAACTTTCATAGATAGGAAAACTGAACACCTATTAACCTTTTCACTGTGATAAGCTAGACCCCCATTTTCATCCTGCCCGCCCGCACAACCGCCCGCACACACACCTGTCTGCCTCAGATTGCAAAAGGTGGCTCCCTGGACGGCATCAGAGAAGAGAGCTCAAGGACAGCTGCACACTGCAGGCAGTGGCGTAACAATCGCCATAGCGACCCAGGTGGCCGCTATGAGCAGGGCTCTGCAAGTGGCATAACTAGCAATTACGGGGCACCATACAAAATTTTGCTATGGGGCCCTGTGATTTCTAGTTACGCCCCTGCCTGCAGGTACTGTGACACTGTGTGTGACAGTATTTTTTCATTGTGTTGCACATTAAAAAAAAAGACATCCCCAAATATAAGACCTAGTGTGGTTTTTTTGGGGGAAAAAAATATAAGACAGTGTCTTATTTTCGGGGAAACACGTATTTACAGGTATTTATAAATAAAAGCATATCCTTGTGTTTTATACATCCCATCATACATGATCAAATGTTTCAAAAACATATAATATTTAAAAAATATATGCTGAGGGACATTGGGAATATATCACATCTTAAATTAAATCCTAGAAACTCAGGAGTCTTAAATGTCAACCTCTTGGAATCTGCCATTGCAAACACTACAGTTCACTTCCATCTGTCTTGGCAAGCTGATACCTTGCTTTACTTGGAAAATCAAGCTTACCTCTGGCATTTGTATTCTCTATAAATTGAACTACAACCCTTTTTGCTATACTGACAGAAGAGATGGAAATATGGTCTGCCTACTCCCTTATATGGATGGAAAGAATAGCCACAATAAAAGTGACCCTGCTGCCAAAAGCCTTTTTACAACATTTAAGAAACTTCCCATTGAAGTCCCCTCATCTAATCTGAAAAAAATTAAATCATGTATCAAAAATATATTTGGGGCTCAAGTAGATTTAGGGTCTCCTACAAGATACTATATGCCCATAAACAATCAGGAGGATTGTGGGTCCCAAATCTCCTAAATTATTGTAGGGCACCTCAGTTAAACCTAAGTATCACAACTCTATTACACTATTTACAAACTAACTGGATAAATGACAAATCTGAAGTGGCAGCTCTGTATCTTATAGATATCTTAATATGGTTATTGTCAAAACAAAGAAAGTAACAATGTGACCTATGCTCTCTTGCACTCATTACATCTGTGGGACACTTCTTGTAAATCACATGCTCTCAAATCTACACACACTCTGCTGGCCTCACTATACAAAAGCATTTTGAATTATTTATTAGAGTTATTATCTCAAAAACCCTTTTATTTTGACTGTCACACTGGGACTTATAACTCCCCTATGTTACTGAATTAGTGAGACCTCTTTAGAGAGACTTATGGCTCTCTGGGGCTTCACAAACTGATCAGATGACCCTGAAGTCCCCATTGTGGGTGCCATGTCCTACGCTGATGGGAAAACGATCTTGTTTGTGGAAACATCAGGGATCTAAATGGATTCCTGGTTTCCTTCCTCCCTGCTGCATATGGAGATTGGGGACAAATAATTCCCAATCTCCACTATCCCCCTGGAAAAAATAAGCATGTACCTAGAAGTATTCAAGACTCAGACTTGTTTAAAACAAAATATAAAACTTTAATTATAAAATGAATGTGTTTATCCATAAAATTAGGAATCAATATTTTATTATACACAAAGCATGTGGATGTTGCTTTTCGCTACAAGATCATATTTTCTACATAGTCTGTTGTTGAAGTCTGAAATATTCCTATCAAGCTAAGACACCTCTACATAGGACCCTTTTTCTAATTAATTAGTGTTTTATACTGTAACTTTGGTAATTAAAGTGGTAGTGTACACATAGCCCATGAGCTCGGCCTATTGTCTTCATTACTTTGGTACATCCAGTACTGAAAATTGAATGGGGGTGATTTAGTAAAGAGTTAGAGAATGTTCATGTAGCTTAGTCTGGTCATGCTACAAACAGGCTGGACACCTATGGTGAATGAAAGATGCAGATGATCTAAATCTCAGGGTATGCAACTACTTTACAAACAATTTTCCTACTAAAACTACTGGTCACAGCCATATATGTGATGGCCCAACTGATTTCTACATCTATACTTCTATACCCTTGTACAAGCTCCTTTACAACATACGTCCTGTGTATGCCCATAATCTCCTGAAGAAGCCGTGGTACCATAAAACGCGTAGAGAAAAAGTTAAGTACCTCCCCATGGTAAAGTATCTATAATGATCATGGTTATACACTAATGATAGTGCATAGAAATTACCTGGTTAACTATTTATTGTATACCAGTTGTGGAGGTGCAGGTTCAAGATAGGCATACAATTTCACAGTTTTGTAAATAAGACTATACGTTGATGATTTTAACCTTGCTATATATTTTTAACAAACATGTACACAATAAAATATATTTTTTTATATATAAATTGAAGTGGTCATGGTAGTGCCTAAAAAGTAAATTTTCTTCTGTTCTTGTTTATTCATGTAGCTTAGTTGTCAAGGTGAGAATGTGTTCACTTTGAATACCGATTCATGTGCAAGGGAAATAATAAAAAAAAACAGGTATTTTTCTTGAACATGGTTGGATAATTGAAGGGGACATACATAGCTTCACTTTTTTCAGTAAGTTAAATGAGTATGTGCCTTGCAAAGTAAAACATATATCTACTAGTTCAGCAAACCAAACCAAATGTCTATTAGGCACTAGGAAGAAAGTTTTTCGATCTAGCTGTAAAGGCAGATAATGGCCATATGAACTACAACAGTGAATAGTGGTGTCATCATATTGGCTATTTGACATACTAGGTGTTTGTGAACTGCATTTGTTTGTGATTAAAATCCTTCATGTATATACAGTATATATTATATACAGGCAAGATGTGCCATAAGCAGATCCCACTCAATCACATGTAGATTGAAAACAGTTTAAAAAAGACTATGGGGTCTATTCACTAAGCTGCCGAATGATCTAGCTGTAGCTTCGGCTGATCCTTCGGCTAGCTTCGGCCCCAGGACCCCTTCGGTTCTGTAGAACCGAAGTGCTGCTGTACGGGCAATTCACTATAGCCCGTACAGCTCCCGAAGTCGGCCGAGTGGCTCAGTCAAGCCGAACGCATATGCATCGGCTCGGCTGAGCCGTGCTGAAAGCCGAAGCTGGCCGAGTGGCCGGCCACTGGCCGGCCGACAGCCTGCTTCTGACAGCTGGGCGGAGCCAGCCATGATCTTACGGCTGGCTCCGGCCACTTGCAGAGAGATCAGCGTCCCTGGTTACCTGCTAACCAGGGACACTGATCTCCAAACAGCTAACTGTCCCTGGCGCCCCGGGAGTCTACTGCTCCCGGCCTCCAAGGAGAGAAACACTGCTGTGTCTTTCTTTTTCTTTATTCTGACACAGAGCGATGTCAGAATAGAGGGGGAAAAAAAACAATTTCCCATTAAAATACATTGCTACATTACTATTAGCTATTTCAATTTGCAATAGCCAATAGTAAACTAGCATTGTACCCGCCCTCTGCTGCAGTTCTCCAGTTCTCCGACAGCCTGCTTCTGACAGCTGGGCAGAGCCAGCCGTCATCTCACGGCTGGCTCCGGACACTTTCAGAGAGATCAGTGTCCCTGGTTACGAGCGGCCTCTCCATGTTCTCAGTGTGTAATGACAGATGTCTTCCTGGTTACCTGGTAACCAGAAACGCCATTTGTCATTCCTCCCCCGGACGCTCTGGGACTCTAATAGACTCCCGGCCGCCCGGGAGAGAAACACTTTCTCCCAGAAAGGTTCACTCTGCTCGATCAAGCAGAATGAACCTTTCCCTGCTCTGGTTTTTTTTTCTTTTCTTCTGACATCGGAGCCGTTTTGGCAGCCGTCAGAAAAAAAACGAACACACCATAGGAATGCATAGCTAGATTCCTATTGGCTATTTCAATTTGCAATAGCCAATAGCAAACTAGCTATTGCACCCGCCCGCTGCTGCTGTCAATCAGCAGAGGGGAACCTGCAGTTCTCCATCAGGTCCCCCTCTGCTGATTGACAGCAGCAGTGGGCGGGTGCAATAGCTAGTTTGCGCTTGGCTACTGCAAATTGAAATAGCCAATAGGAATCTAGCTATGCATTCCTATGGTGTGTTCAGGTTTTTTTTTCTGATGGCAGCAGAACCGCCCGGCTAATAGAAAACAGTTGGGAGGAGCTAGCTGTCACTGCTGGCTCCGCACAATCATTTTCTAATCTTTTTTTTCTACTTTTTAAACTATTTTTTCTATTCTGCTCGGTCCCAAAGAGGGAACGAGCAGAACAGCCGAGCCGAATGCCGTTCGGTGGCATTCGGCTATTTACTGACTGCTGTTCGGCATCTATGAATCGGTTAGTCACTCGGCTGCCTACGGCAGCTTAGTGAATAGACCCCTATATATTTGTTAAAATGATCTTAGGTCGGGCTACGGATTTAAATATTAGCATGCACATAAAAACATTAGTATAAAGTTTACACTGCTGCAAGTGTTTCTGAAAGTACAGATAGCATTCCATATTATGGGCAAAACTAGTTCTAATAATGTATCAGTAAAAATAAGTTGAAGTTTTGTGATTATTTTTTTTTTCAACTAAATGAAAACTTTGCATGCCAACCCTGGCAGTGCATTCATAAGAATCTGAAATACTAAGCAGATAGGCTGTGCTGGTTGTATGTATTTTAAGGCTTAACTTTCTACTTTAATTAGTGTGTACCTTCAGCTTTTAATGTGTTATGCAAGTTATTGTACTATAGCACCTTATTTATGTACATATTGCAGGCATTTAACATTCAATCAGTGATCCTTATTTTGTAACAAGAAAAAAAGGTATTGTGGGTACCCTCATTGCAGGCATTTAACAATTTACAACCACGTCATATGAACATACCTAAAGTTGGATGTGCTGTACCATGGTTGCTGCTGCACCAGTACAAAGCCGCAGGTCTGGATGGCTGTATTAAATAACACATTAAAGATGACTGATAGCAAGAGAGGTGGTGAGATCAGCTGTGCTGGAGGTCTGTATGGGGCCAGTTTTGGATATGCCTGTGATAAGCTCACTGTAATAGAAATAAATATTTAGTTATGTTTTAGATCAAATTTAACTTGATCTATTTTAATTGCGTGCCAAGAAAAGACCAGTACAGAGCTCTTTGTACCTCACAAAAATTGCTTTGTGTTGATGTTCTTACTACTTTTTGAGAAATGCATTTATCTTTTCCATTGTTTTACAATGAATTCACATGGCACTGCTGCTACGTTCATGATTTAATGACTTTACAACATGTACTAGAACAATATAGAATTCTAGTAACAACTTATCTGTTCAGTGGTGGGGATCAAAATTCTCTGTAAGCGTATTGTCTACTGTTCTTAATAAAATGAGCAAGCACAGTGTGATCTGCTTAACTTAAGGAAGCAATAAAGCCTCAATAGTACTATTAAACTTTATTGAAATATTTAAGGGAAAAAAAAGATAGACCTGAGAACACATTACCCAAAGCTTAAAGCTGAACTTCAGACAGATAAAGAGAATGCACCACTACAAGAAATTATCGATTAATTAAAAATCATTAAATGTACGTTAACTGCAACTAGTAGTGGCTGAATTTGGTGTGCTTTTAATGTAATATAGTGCACAGTAGTACTCAGATTGGGAGAGGCAGCACCAGAGACGGGTATAGACTACCTCATCAATCTGTTGCTGTCCCTTAACCAATCATAGGTTAGAGTCAGTGAAATCTAGTTGTTTGGCTTAACTGCAGCAGAGAAAAGCCAGGTCTTTAGGCTGGCTGTATTGTCTGGCAGGGCTCTGTCAATTTCAGCATTGATTGGACATATACAGTACAATTTTTTTTGGTTAGGTAAAACAATTTTAGTGTACACTAGGTAATTCAAATGTGTATTTTATTTCTTGCCTGGAGTTCGGCTTTAATACTCAAGTTTTGGTTGAACATTCAATGCACAATTTAGACATTTTAATGGACTGACCTGGATTCAGGCACTAATCAAAAAAAAACAGAATGCCACCAGTGGTGCCATTGAACCATAGGACAGAGCTCTACTCTGTTAGACAATGGAGCCAGGACTGTGCATACTGATTGCTCTACTAGTTTCTCTGCTCAGCATTATGGAATCTGTGTATGCTTTTATTATACATTGAGATGGGGCAGACTGCACAATCACTATACACACTACTGTAACCACTGCCTTCAGAGACACAAAAAGTAAATAAGAGAAAAAGAAGAAAAAGGGGGATCATGCAACAAGGCAACTTTGCGCTACTTCTGTAAATGGCCTCACAGACCACTATGGTGGTTTTTTTTGTTCAATAGGCAGTTGGCATCTACCATTGCATTTATCTTTTTCAAAACGTTCCTGAAGTTAAGTTATCTCAGCTGAAAAGGGGATATTAGTTCACTGAGTTTTCATCACCGTGATTCTTTAGAAAATTAGTATGTTGTCTGCAGAAAGTAGTAGTATGCAGAAGAATTCAATATATCTGGCATCATGGGACTTCCACTATCCAGATTTTTTTTTTAAACACAGTACATTAGAGAAAAGATTTCCACCAGCTAGAAACAAAAGCATGTGCAGAGACCTAAAAAAAATATAAAAAGGTGATGGAGGGGTATGGTCACATAAACTATAGGTTAACAATTATTGTATATGTTCTGTTTGCATGTGGGCTTTGACCAAACCTTGCCTGTGGCTTCCTTAACTAGGTCTGCCCCATTGACTTTACAGCCATTCAAAATATAACATAACTATTTCCTATGGGTGCAGCCTAAGTGGCTTAAAGTCTATCTCTGGAGCAAAAAAAAAACTTATCTTGCAGTGGGACTGCTCCTGTACTGCAAGGGTTACCTGCTTGTTTAGGTCTAGGCTACCAGGGTAGAGTGGTTTTTAGTTACCTGACCCCCTCTCCCCTGGCAGTAGGTGCTCTTCTTATCTCCCCTACACTCCAGCTTGTGGACCTTTCCTTGCTGTCCTCAGGTATAATGCAGGGCCATGAGCCCTTAGTTGTAAATGATGATATCAGCGAGCCTTCAACCATTTGGAGTATAGGGGGAAGAGGTTGTGGGTGCTGGTCTTGGAGCCTGGAGGGAGCATGTGGGAGCAGGTAAGCAAAAGTCCCGTACCCAGGTATCCCAGGCATAAACTAGCAGTTAACCCTTGAAGGATGGGGGGCAGCCCTATTGGAAGGGGAGTTTTTCTTTTTCCTGGAAAAAGGCTGTACATTTAATATTTGCATTATCCTGTTTTTGGAACCCTTGTTTTTGGGGCAGAAGTAGTAGCATGTATGAGGGGGTGTGTAGAGGGTTATTTGTTTTTTTCCAGGAACCAGATTCCCTTAGAAATACTCCAACATTGTACACAGATTATTTCATCTGGTAAACACAGATAATTTTATTAACTCTTAAAATATTGTATTTGCATTGTGTATCTAGAAAATAGATTAATGCAACAACATTAGCAACACTATAATTGAAAAGAAACTGGGCAAACAGCTAAAGACACACACCCATATGGATTTACTGTTTTATCTGAGTTATAATTCTGCAAAGTCAAATGTGTGATTCACACAACTCTGTCATACTGCATAGCCAGGAAGATCACCTTGCTTATTCTTGTCAAAAGCTTTTCTGCTTTGTGGGTCTGTTTCCTGGACAGCATTCTTGATGCTGATTAATTGTCCAATAAACAAAACATGTAACAGAGGAAGCTGAACTGCTGAATCAGGAAATAAGTGTATCAATTAGTAGTACCAGTAGGTAAATGTAGAAAACAAGTACTTAATTAAAAAGGTCAGGTTCTATAATTATCTACCCAACATGATTTTAAGGGGAACATGCATATACTCGTTTCGGCAAAAATAAATGACCAAAGTCGAAGGATCATACTTGGGTTGATGGCAACTATTGCAAATAACACTTGGGACACTCAGTAGCAGACCTGGGGTTCCAGAGCCTACCAATGCCCCTGTTGATCTTATTTGTTAAAGGAAAACATACTTGTTAGGGTTACTAATATTGTAACTCCCACATCTTGGATCAGGTACTGGTACAGGCCAACTATCTTCAGTTGCTGCAAAAGACAATAACAGTCATTTATTTTATGTCTTCTTTTTACTGCAAGAGAGAAGTTAGTTATAGCATGTTTCATTTTATGCAAAAGCACAGAACAGAAACCTAAACATTAGTCAAATTACACAGTGGTGGAAATGAAAGTAAAGTGAGGCGAATTCCCTTCCTAGACAGTTATATACAAAACAGATATCCCCATTAGAAAATGTCACCTTACTTCTTGTTTTAGGGGTACTGTAAAATTTTAGATTTTACCTCACTTTCTTTCTCCGTGCCAATTGTCACAAGTACGAGGGGGGTGCATTTTTCCAATTTGACAACCCCCCACTCTATCCAAGACAAAAAGAAACTTAAATCCCTTTATATCATAATACTCAATATTGTGCAATGAAACCCAATAGAACCAGACACCAGAACAAAAATGAGGAGGATGGGATCCACTGTGTGGTTAGGAAGTGGGTGCATAGACAGCAATAAAACCATACCACCGAGTTCCAAACTTGAAAGGGAATATGATCACAGTAAAAAATGTGTCAATAGTGACTACAGTATCAGTAATACACTGTTTAATCTAAGGACTCTGAAGAAGACATGTGTCCTCAACATGGAGTTGGATGAGAAGCAGTTTAATCATAAAGTGTTTTTCACTGTCAGAGCAGTAAAATTGTGTATCTCCCTTCCACAGTTAGTGGTATTAGCTGGGAGCGTAGATCAAAAAAAAAAAAAAAAAAAAATCAAATGGCTTTATCATCTTCCAAAAT
>NW_017306297.1:823681-831565 GCF_000935625.1 Nanorana parkeri
AAAAAAAAAAAAAAAGAAATCCAATGGCTTTCTCAGCTTACAAAATATAAGGGGCATGGGAATCCATAGCAACATGTGCACACACACAGACACACACAGACACACACAGACACACACACAGACACACACACAAATATATAGATAGGTTGAACTGGATGGAACTGTGTATTTTATCAACCTTACCAAATATGTAACTATACAGAGGTTTTAACCATTGTTCACTCTATTCAAAATAAAACAGTGTTGACTTGAGTTGGTATGTTTAAATTAGGTATTCTTCATCACTTTAACCTGCATATAATAACTGAGGCCTGTTTAAAGTCTTGACCCTTGCCTAAAATCAGCTATTCTGGAACAGAATGGGTTTTGGAAGAGGCTATCAGGGGTATTATGGAGCTAAACAGCTATCCATGACATCTTTTTCCCTAATAACCAAAACATCTAAGCAGGACTGTTTTTTTTTTCATTTAAAACTATCCCAGGTTCTTTAACAAAATTAAAGAACTTCAGTATAACACTACCCATGGAGAAAAACATTTACACCAAGAAACAGTATATCTGGAAATCTTGTTCCAGTACTGAAATAGATTGCTTTCCTATACTTACACTCTTACTGACACTCTTTTATCTGCAGCCTTACAATAACACATCTTGAGAAAATTCCTTTTGTCCTTAAGTATTTTCATCAATAGCACAAACATTTAGTTCTGTGTAGTATAATAGATTAGTCATTCTAGGAGCAGAGGGCTCAGACAAAATATTTCCAAGCAAATTATTCTATCTATCTATCTATAGAATAATTTGCTTGGAAATATTTTGTCTGAGCCAATTGATTTCCTAGAATGACTAATCTATTATACTACACATAACTCCATTGGAAAACTTACTTGTTAGCCAATGTATGACAACACATCTAGAATTACTCACCCAGTAGAGCAGGAGCAGACATACAAACTGTATCATGGCATATAGGGTGACATATTTGAAGACAGCAAATGAACTCACAAGAGCTGCTCGACCTTCCCTTTACAATTAGAAATGAACATAAGTTATGTCAGAAGTTTGTTCCTCTTTGTAAGTAATATCTTGTGTGAACTCAGAAAGTGGTCAATTAGGCGGTCAAGGTTTAAACAATACCAAAATAAGAAGAAATCAATTAGGTGCTTCGACCCTGCTTACAGAAAGCTTGCCACCCCCCACTATATCTTTAAACATGATTATTATGAATTAATTTCAGTTCATTTTAAAATTCCCTGTTTGCTTAGGACTCTTCTGTGTAGAAAGAAAGAATGGATTTCCTTCCCTAGTTGACATGGATTCTTGGGAGCCAGTGCAACTAGCAAAATCAGGTTTTGCTGCATAACCAATTGCAATTTATATTGTCTAAGTAATTTATGTGAACGGAAGGCATCTTTCAAGAGGAGCTTTTGGGTCCTGGATAATAGTTTTCACTGGGATAGGGAGGAATATGCCCCACCGTTTCTTTTAATCATAGCTCAGCATATTTTCACAACTTCCAAAGTAGTTGAAAGTGATTTTAAGTCACTATTCATTTTCAAAGAATCTATTATTTTACTATTTACTATTGTGTAACAAGTATGTATTACTGCAACAAGTAGTTTATCCACCTTTGCATGTGGAACAAGCTGTCTACCTAATGTAACAGTCCCTATGGCTGAGACAACCTGCAGCACTTGCTGGCTGCTTGGGTTGTAGCTATTTGGCTTTCACAAAAAGAAAATGTAGACTATTTGAATAAAAGGTGACAGGTAATAGCACCCCTGACAGCAATAGAGCATGTCAGAATACATGTGTGTAGAATGCAACTAAAATTACAAATGCTAAACATTTGTGCACTAGTTGTCATTTAAGTTAAAAAAAATGTCAAGCCAAAAACCTTTTGTGTCATTTTTGATAGATTGCTGAAGGATTAGGAACACTGTCAGACCTTGACTGCTATCAGTCACTTCCTGCCCAAGGGTCTACTAGACAGAAAGTAAGAGTAAATCTGCAAAAGGGACAAAGAAAAAACAATATGATGGGGGTTCCAGTCTGTACTGTACTAAAAAAAAGATATTTTATATTAGCCTGTGTTGCTGTCGGAGATGTTCCCTTACTTCCTGTCTGGTAAAATGTTGTCAGCAGGACAGTAAGTGAGGAAAAATCTCTCAAATGCCAACCCAGATAGCAGTACAAGCTAAGCATAAGTTCTAATCCTCCCCCACTCTATCCAAAACTAAAAATAATGAGGGGCACCCAACAATTTCCCCACTATATGCTTCCATTGGCTGCCCTCAACCCTAACTTTCTTTACATTCTCTTTATCTTTCTTTACATTCTTACAATATTACAAGTCACTAATTTTTGCAAATTACATTTAACAACTTATCGGGAAAAAAAGTGTCTTTACAAAACAAAATGATGAAACAACAATACTTACTTAATAAGCTCAGGGACACATTGAATATTAGTTATTTGTGATGTAAATGGAGAAGCAACAGAAGCCTCTTGTTCAGACAGGGATATACCAGCATGTGCTACTTTTAAAGCCTAAAATGTAAAAGAATATAGATGACAGTCACAATTTGTTAAGATTATGTTAAGATTTAGCATACATCCGGGTTCAGTAACTAAGCAGAAAAATCTTGCTGTTGTAATTTCTAGACTCCATATTGATCTCAAATATTACTTTTGGAATTTTCTGGATCTTTATTATCTTTGCATTATCATTGATCCATAAATAAATGCATGATATACTGTGACAATACTCATTTTACAAAAGTGTTCACTTGACATTTGAGAATTTGGTTGTACACCTAAATATCTATACTACTTATAAGTGTTAGTATGCATCTAGTGTAAATATAAAAAAATGACAAACATACATTTTAATATTTGCATACTTACTCCACAATCATTGGCTCCATCTCCACACATAGCAACATAGTAACTGCGAAAAATAAAATAAAATAGTTGCTAGTTAATAGTGAATGGGGTGTACTAGAAACGTAACCACTCTACAAGATTACATATTTTGTCTCTCATTTGGTTCCCACCCCATTTGCTGCTTCCTATTAAAATATCAATGTAAGAATCTTGAAATACCTAATTATGAGCTTCAGCAGGCTCTCTCCAGATTCAAACAGCTCACTACTTCACTGGCATTTCTATGTCTATTTGAACAAGAGTTGCAGACTTGCTGCCTATGCCTGAGCAACCAATCAGTGCCTCTGTACCATCCCTGGCTGTAACTAGACCAGTTGGACTTTGAAAGAACAGTCTCCAGCTATTGGGCATTTGAAGATCAATCTTTCAAATGTTAGATGCAACGTAAAAGGTGGTGAAGGACACCTAAAGTAATTTCTTTATTAGTCAGAAAAATTGAATTCTATTCCTAATGTGCCATCATCCTGCTACATCATAGCAATGCAAGGATTTTAGCAAATCCAAACATTTCTTTAATTGGCTTAGTTTAAAAAAATGTATACCATTTAATTTCTACACAGTTAAACATACAAAGCAAGCATCCAACAACTGTTTTCATGTCCACAAAATAATAGAATGGAACTTACTCCATTTTCTGAAATTCTTCAATGAGATCAGATTTTTGTCCAGGGGACATCCTTGCAAAAATGGCACCATTCAGTAAGAGCTGTTTTGAAATTAAATAGTTGACATTAACTGTTAATATTGTGAATATATAACTCTTTAACAAATCAATAACAAGGTTAGTTTTATACTTTTCCATCTAAACAGGCCACATTATTGGTACACATATATTTGTATACAGAAAAGCATGAAGGTCATAATGAATAATACCTTTGGCAGTAGGCTGTAGAAATATTGTACTATGACTTGATAAGCTTTCCCGGTCATGGCAAAACAGTAGTTGATCTTTTCAATGTCAATTTCCTGGCACTAAAATGTGAGAAAATGTTTAATGTAATTGACAGCAATGTCAAGTACTCAAGTTGAGTTATATAGATTATACAATATCTGTCTTGTTTTATTATTGCTTTGTTTTGTTTCTTGCTACAAAGATGCTGAGATGCCCCAAGTAAACAGATAGTGGGGTGATTTACCAATGATGTAAAGGCTGTTCACTTAGCAAAGTTAATGTTACTGAAGAATGTGAAGTTGTGTTAACATTACATACCCAGTCATGTTCTGAAAATAATACCCCTTTTTTAATTTCCCTCACGCATTATTGAGTATTTAAAGACATAACAAGCTAGGGGCTGACTAAGCCTGTCCAATTATTTTTGGAGTGAACTGACCCTTTACAGTCAAGATGAGTTTCACACCAGTTCATCAAAGCTGTCTATTGTACATAACTATTTATGACCCTAGTATAAAATATAGAATAATTGTAAACTCGTTCAAGGATAAGTGGATGCTACAACATGGGTCATGAGTTACAGCATTGTTTCTGTATCACTAATCTAAGGCCCACTAGAACGCCACAAGAGGTGAACAAACTAAATCACATGACTCCAGATTTGTTTAGTAATTTCCATAGATGTCTATTACTGTATGCTGATTATCTACACTCATCGATCTACTGCTGCCATTATTCACAAACATATTTGCATATATTTGTATCACTAATACAAAGGCAGTTAATTTCCATCTCTGCTTGAAAACGCCTAACATGTAGTTCTATTTTTGTATTAGATACAACACAAAAGGGGGAAAAAAAGGGTTTGTGGAGAGATAGATACAACCATTGCTTGTATAAAAATTGTATCAAGGTTTATTAGACATACAGTAAATTGTGAATAAATATGATAAAATTGGATCTCATATATTAATTATACATACACATAAATATATGCCCATTCGGTACAATCTCCGGCCAATAGCCTATATGTTTATATATGTACACATACAATAAAATGCATAATAATCAAAAATAATTAATCCAATTGCATAGCTAACATGATTAACCCAAGGGTCTTCAGTGTTCCATATTCAAGTGCATAGCTGACATGATTGTCCTAATACTCCCAACGAGTTTCGCAATTACAGCTTCTTCAGGGGATCGGTAATTAGTGGTCATGCATAGGCAGTGCCTGAGATAAAACCAATTGTGAGGAGGATCGAGATACTTGGGTGGCTGGGAGATATTTGGGTGGCCTGAGATAAAACCAATTGTGAGGAGGATCGAGATACTTGGGTGGCTGGGAGAACAGCCACCCAAGTATCTCGATCCTCCTCACAATTGGTTTTATCTCAGGCACTGCCTATGCATGACCACTAATTACCGATCCCCTGAAGAAGCTGTAATTGCGAAATTAACCTGTATTAACCTGACACTGCCCATTATCAAATAAATTGTAATTTGCTGCCTTAGTAAGCCAGACACATCCCAAACACAGATTTAATATGTTGCAACATATTACAAAACAAATGCTTCTTGTATCTGCCCTGAGGCTTAGCAGATATTAGGAAATCACCATGTAAAAGTAATATAAAAACTATGTGATGATTAAAAGTCATAGACTTTTATGTGTATAATATAGCAGCTTTGCTGTTCTATCATTTATTTTATATATTTCTTGCAGCATTGTCAACCTGTGGAAAAGTTAATGTTAGATGCACTAATAGATTTAGAAGGACTTGACTATCAAATTAAAGCCAAACTCCAGTTAACACTTTTTAAGCAGTTACTCCAACAGTGTTTTGTTTTTTTCCTTTTAGGATAAAGGTTTTTACATAAATGAAAATAAGGGAAATAATCTTTAAAAAAAAAGAAAACTAATGTAGGCAACACCTTAAAGGATTGGTAAGCTTTTGCTTTGGGTTTAGATATGATTTAGGTAGAAATGTAAAAATAACTCACTGTTATTTCAGTGCTTTCGCCATTACAACCTTCCATTTGTTTCCATGTAATGGAGGCAGGAGAGTCTTTTATTGGCTCACATGCATCAACTAGAATAACCTTAACTTTGTTTTGCACAATGCCAGAATTTCGTGCTACAGTTATTGCTGTTTGAAGATTATCACCTATGGCAAAAAAAAAATTACATTATTTGGTTTTAGGACATACTGACATACTTACAATAAAACTGGCTTCATAAAGGAAATCAGTGGAAAGAGAAAACACTGCATGCTAAATAATTTACCATAAAGGAACCATTCATATTTCAGTTTGCTAAGGTTAGATCAATAACAAAAATTGTTCATTATTGACTTCCAGCTGTAACCCAATTCTCACCCAAGTCTCTCTACGTGTGATGAAACCCCATCCAAATGTCTTGCCCTCCTTAAAACAGGAGATGGCACTACAGCTACTTTAGCAGTGTATGCTCTAGTGCAGGAGTAGTCAAACTTTGGTTCTCCAGCTTTACCGATACTAAAAATCCTATCATGCCTTTGGAAGCTATTCCTGTGGCTGTCAGAGTCTTGCAATAACTAATGGGATTTGTAGCTTCACCACAGCTGCAGGGTCAAAGTTTGGCTACCCCCAGCTCTGCAGCCTAAGTAAACTAGTAGTTGATGAAGTTTGAACAATATGTTAAAGTATAACTATGGCCTCCCATTAAAACAAGTCACACAAATACTTCTTCCTGTGATGGTGGGACAACACTGCTGCACTGGTCTTGATTCCAAAGCAGCATTGTTCCTCGTGTAGACTGTACCTGCTTGCACTACAGTGGGAAGAAAGAATTTTGCATGGTGCAGGGCAATCAACATTGTTTTTGCTTCTCCCGTCTCCCCTTTGATCTTGGCAGCCTTGCTGTCATGTTGCCCAGCTGCAGCCCTGACTCCTGGTGATCTGACACTTGCATGCAGCATTCTCCTCCCTTCTTGCCTCCTAATGGCCCTGTGTCTGCTAGAACCTGATTTAAGCCCAAATGCCCTTTGCCCAGTGCTTGGGAAAGGTTTACCAGTTGCCCTAGTAGCTGCCTTAGCCTGTATCTGATCTGCCTGCTTTGTAAACTGACCCTTGACTGTTAATTGATCACAACTTTGCCAGCTGCCCGCACTGACCCCTGCCTTTTATTGACCAATTCTTCTGCCTGCTGCCTGGATTGACCTCTTGCCTCTTTACTGACCATGCCTTTTCCCGCTGTCTGGACTGACCACTTACTTGTTTATTGGCCCCATCTCTGCCTGTCACTTGGACTGACTCCTTGTTTGTTCACTGAGCACATCTCTGCCTGCTGCCTGGACCAACCTCTTGCCTGATTATGGACCACATAATCTCCCTGCCTCCTGGGCCAACTTTCATCAGGTCCCCCTGACTACTCTCTTGCAAAGGCACTAGTCTCTGCCATCTTGTGCAGACATTTGTGTATCCCATTACCTTCAGCTCAGCCTCTTGTGCTACCTGCCCAGGGAATATAGTGCATTGTGTAATAAGTCATTGGGTCACGTAGGGTCTGCTTGACTTAAGGGAATGGGCAGGGGCGTATCTGCCACGAGGCAAACAAGGCGTTTGCCTCGGGCGGCAGATTCCTAGGGAGCGGCAAAAATGCCGGGGTCTCAATGTATCGGCCCGCTGGCCAGTTGCGGTCACGGACCGCATACCTGATTTGCGGAAGCAGCTACACGGTCTGCATCTCTGTCGGATGCAGACCATGTAGCTGAGTTTGCGCCGGCACTCGGATCCTTTCGCCCAACGCTCTTTCAGTGAACGCTGGCCGAAAGGATTGTGCAGGATCGATTGGGAAGGTCTGCAGCAGACCTCACCAATCGACCACCGGGACCGACGTGCCACCTCACAGCCTCCTCCCAGCAACAAGGTAAGCAGGAGAGGGGGGCCAAGGGCTCTAGATTGTATTTTAGGGGGCGTGGCACTGGTAGTTATATTAAATGTGTGTGGGGGGACACTGACTGGTGTTGTTTATATATATTACAACCCCAGTCAGTGTCCCCCCC
>NW_017306297.1:831596-856023 GCF_000935625.1 Nanorana parkeri
TCGGGGGGGGTATTATTTTATATGCACAGGGGTTGTATTTTTTTTGTGTGTGGGGGCGGGTGGGATAGTAGAAGTGTATTAAGCTGCATTCACACCTCTATTTTAAGTGCTATTAGGTATTAGGGATTTCTGCATCAGGAACTTGCGTTTTCCTGCAGCAGAAATCCCTAAATTGGCGTTTACAAATGGCAGCTGTCACCTAAGTTAATGATCAGGTGACAGCAGTTGCATGTAAACGCCTGCACACCGCATGTAAAGATACGTGATATGTTTACATTCAGTTAAGAATCAATCACTCTCCCTGGACACAATGATTGTGCATCCAGGGAAAGTGTTTTCTAACCGCATGTAATCATATCACGTATCATTACATGCGGTGGGCAGGCGTTTACATGGAGCTACTGTCACCTGATCATTAACTTGAATAGGTGACAGCTGCCACTTGTAAACACCAGATTAGGGATTTTTGCTGCAGTAAAACGCACGTTTCTGATGCAGGAATCCCTAATCACACCTAAACCTACAGGTATGAATAGGGCCTTATTGTGTATATATTGGTGTCTGTAGCACCATACCGGATACAGATACATTTTATTTTAAAGTATGAAATTTGGCAAGCGGCCCTAGAGACAGAAGAGGTGGGGGTGAAGATGGCAGAGACACCGAGGGAAGAGGTGGGAGGCGTCGCCGGAGCTCCAGTCGGGCGGCGAAGATGGCAAGGAGGCCGTGTCGGGCGCCAAGGATGAGGAGGCGTGTTTCAAAGAGGTCAGGCCATCAGGCCATGCAAGGTAAGAGGACTGTGCTGGCAGAGCCCAGCATAGATTCTGCACGGCCCACCAAAGAGTCTCAGGTGTGCTGTGCAATACCTTTTGGTTGGCTCTGCAGGATCCGTAGGGGGCTCCGCTGCCTGCAAAGCCCAACACAAACCCTGCAGAGCCTTCCTCAGATCCTGCAGGATCTGTGGGGGGCTTTGCCGGGTCTCAGGGGGCTTTGCAGGATCTGTGGTTGGCTCTGCAGAATCCATAGGGGGCTCCGCTGCCTGCAAGGCCTACCTGAGACCACAGCCGAGTGGGGTACATTTAGTGGGGGGGGGGGTACTGAGTTTTGTCTTGCGTAGGGCAGCCCCAAACCAGAATACACCATTGGGAATGGGTGAAGCTACAATAGCCATCTATATACTCTAACCACAAGAGTGAGTACTACAAAAGGGAACTAACTCAAGGGAGAATTGTTAGTTTTTTCTTATTTATGAGGCTCTTGCAATAAATAGTAACTGGATTTGAGACTTGTTTAGACTGCTACGCAGAAGTCTTCAGATGTTATTTAAAATGTTCCTCTACAACATTAGCAGAGATTGTTTAAAACCTAACCATTATAAAAAAAACAGTAACTGTTTTGTCATACTATGTAAATGGGGGAGCAGTCTGTCAGTCTGCAGATCACTGTATAACATTGAGATTGTATGGTCTTAAGTTTATCTCACTTTCTTACAATTCTGTCTATTGGGCCAGTGTGTACTATTGTACCCTGCATAGTAAAACTTTTTTTCCATCCTGACAACCCTGTCCCTAGGAAGCCTGGGATTAGGCCTATCAAGCCACCACTAAACCTCCTAAACCTTACTGAGGTCATTCAAGTATTTGTAAATTCTCTAATTTTGCAGTTAGGAAAGAGAGGGCTTGCAGGGGAAACTTAATTTTACAATGCAACATTTTATTTTTTTGGGGGGTTTACAAATTCTTTAATGTTTATAACACTAATTCCATTTATCTAACAAATACATGCACTAAATATAATTTTGAAAAGGGAATAAATACAATTATAAACATCTTCAGAGAAAGCACAAGATGTAGATACCATAAGGAATAGCATTTTAAATTTACATCGTTGTTAACTTTGGTTATATGTGTGTTAAATCCAGAGAGACATGATACTGAATATACCTGTGATCATCACAGTCCTGATTAAGGCATTGTTCATCTCACATAGTACAGGAACCGTCTCTGGTTTCAAACGATTTTCTAATATCAAAAGACCGATGAAGACAAGGTCGGACTCTACCTCTTCCCTTGTTAAAAAAATAAAGATAATAATAAAAAACCTAATATTTTATTAAAAAAATATATATTTACATACATTAAAGCATTAGTGAATGAAAAAAGTGAGAATCCTCAACACTTACTTGATAAACTGCTGCTGCTGGGACAGAATAATTCTCCCCTTCTCAATGCCCGGGAGCAATCCCCAGCTCCCTGAAACTGCCTGACCATGCAACATACAAGTAAAGCAAATGGGTCTGCAGTGCTATTAATCTGAGGTTTTCTCAGATTTTAAAAAAGCACTTACAGTCATCAACAAGTAAGCTTTCAAGGTTTCAGAGGTTCTTACCGTGAATAACTCCTTGTGGTCAGATCTTTCATTTGTAGTATTGTTTTATATGCCAGGCCAATCACTCTGAAACCCTGCAGTGTGTATTGCTGGAGTTCATCATAGAAATCCCCAGGAACTGAAGACAGAAACATATGCAGATGTTGTGATTTACTTTACTTCTTCACCTAATATGGCCATCACAAAGCCCATAAGGTAACTGTTTTCAATCATAACTTACATAACTTGCATACCTATCACATGATTTAATAGAACCTAAAAAAGCAGTGCTCTACAGAACTACAATATTTATTCCCCTTGGGCTTTCCAGATGATGAAATGAATGTTGTTTATTACTGATTCAGTAGGTAATTTGCCCAACGTTTGCCCATATTTGGCCAATATTCAAATTTTCTCACTCACTCTACAACAGTGGTTTTCTGCCATTTTCAAAGGAGACTCATGCAAAATTAACTGGGTAAAAAAAGGTCAACTAACATTCACCCATATTGACCCACATCTGTTCCTCCATGGGAAAAGTAGTTTACTGTACTGTATTTATGATTGAGTGAATGTTGATCCAACTATTACTTGGTTTGGAGTGGGTGAATGTGCATTTTAAAGCACTACTTGCTTTGAAACTGTGGATTTTTTTGTCTATGCAGTGTACTGAACCTGTATTTGTATCACAGGATGATCACTTCCAGTGAGAGATCCTCTCAGAGCTATGCAGCCCATCATGCCAGACATGCAGGGCTTGTATATCTGCATGTCCTTCAGCACTGCAGGGTGTTTTTAAAGGGATTTCACACCAAAAAACAGGTTTTATGTCCCAAAGTATTGGTGCCCGATGGTGGTGGTCAACAAGCTCCTTGGTGTCCATGATGCCCAGTAGTGGGTGCCATCAACAGAGAGCTTATGTAGCATGTAAGTATGGTAAAGAGACTAAAATATTTAGTTTCTGAGAGTTTTGGGAAGTTACTTGTCTACCTTGTGGCATTCATTCGAATTTACTTTGTGGAGAGATGTGTTGGCAAATTCATCCATTGTTTGTTGAGCCGGAGTTAATGAGGGAATAGGATCAGTGAGTGATATTATGACATCATCAGTATACAGTCTTAATTTATGTTCCTGTATGCCTCTCACATTCAGGTTAATTCTGATGGCTTTTGCTATAGGCTCCATAACCAAGGCAAAGATCTGAGGTGAAAGAGGACATTCCTTCCTATTGCCACTGGTATTCATAAAGGGAGCAGTCAGTGGTCTAAGGTGAAAACTCTGACACGTGTACAGTATACAGGGCCTGAATAGCAGTGTTCATGAAACCTGTGAGCCCAATTTTAAGAAGAACCTCTCTCAGATTGCAGGGTTAAATTTAAAAATCTCCTGGCCCCGTCTGGGGCTCATTAGCCATGAATAAAGCCAACATGGTTTACCTGGTCAGCAAGGGATGTAGGGGCTTACTTAGTTTAGTAACCACAAGGATCTGCAAGACTTTGTTGGGGTATATACCTGTCTCAGTTGGAGATGTAATGTAAATGATGAGACATTGAGGTTGGTTTACTAAAGGCAAATAGGTTGTTCACTTTGCAAGGGAATTTTGCAGGGCAAGTTTCACCTTAGTTTAGTAAATGAGGTGAAGCAGTGCTGCCATCATTGAGTTATATGCAAGCAAAAATACTGTTTTTTTATTTTCCTTTCTTCTAATTTGGGTATTCTTTGCAATGAAAAATGTCACTACATTTACCAAGCCAAGGAAAACTTCCCCAGCAATGTGCAAATGCCCTCACAATGTGAGCAGCCCATTTGTCTTTAGTAAATCAACCCCATTAAGTCTTTATAGTATGTTGGGCTTTCTACTGCAGAAGAATGTCCATTTTATATCTTTAGATTACATACATAGCTTTGTAAATTATTCTTCCCTTCAGATAACACTGACCTGTCTGTCAACAAAGAAAATGCTACCATTATTATAGACTAAAGCTAAATTGCTAAAATTGCCTTACATCATACATTAAATTAGAACTGAAGCCAAAACATTTTTTATTTTTGGATAGAGTAGGGGAAGGTTATAACCCATGTAACCTTTTATTTGCCATCTGTTTCTCATTGGAGAGATTTTCCTTCAGTTGCTGTCCGATAGTGAAAACAGGAAGTGAGACGAAATCCCTTCAAAGTGAAGGAAATCTATGGTGGTCAACAGGGTAGATTTACTTCTGTTCTAGTGGTAACCTAAAATTTGAGATTCTCTTTTATTTTATTCTCTTTCAGTGACAACAGTCACTAGGACAAATAGAGGGGAATACTCTCCCTAACAGGGTCAGAGATAGCAATAGAAACCTGACAGGTATGGCAAAAAAAGTTTGGTTTCAGCTGCACTTTACATTTTCATTCAAATTACATAATACTTTACAGGTAAACACTTCCTAGCGTGAAAAGCAATAATTTAATAAATATATCCTTTAAAAAAATATATGATCTGTTTAAAAAGCTAAAATTTAAACAAAATTTGTAAGACATTGCTGCCAAAATATTAGTAGTTGATGAGAATTAAACATATAGAACTATGGAGATTTTATAGTGTACTGTGTCTGCACTAAAAGCCTCCAAGCCAAGAGGCTCCCATAAATTAGAGTTAGGACCACACTACACAGAGGGGCCTTGATGAGGCAGTGTGGGTTCCATATGTTCGGCGGAGCCGAAGGCCAGAAGGACTTTGACACAGCCGATCCAACATCTGGATCGGCTGAGCCAAAGCTCCGGCAGCTCGCTTAGTGCCGTTTGCCCCTATTCTTCATTCATAGGGCCCTATTCTCATAGGGGCAGCCGGCTATTCTGTTTGGTACTTCCGTGGTACTGAGCAGAATAGAAAATCAATGAAAATAGTTTTTTAAAAAAGTTTGAAAAAATATTTTTTAAATATAAATAAATACCAAAATTTAAAAATAAATAAAGATTAAAAAAAACAAAGTCTAGATCCGCCCAACTATTTACTATTGGCCAACACCTGCTAGAGCCTTTTAGCAGGTCCCAGCCAATGAATAATAACTGGGCAGAGCCAGACCGTGATGTCACGGTCGGCTCCATCCAGTTTTTATTGTTTAATGTCAGATCAGCGTCCCTAGGTAATTTGGGGACACTGATCCGTCATTACAACTGAGCAGAGCCAGCCGTGACATCACGGCTGGCTCCACTCAGCTGTCATTTGCGGGGCTTATGGCCGGCCTTCGGCAGGCTTTTCGCCCCGCTTCGGGTGTCACTTTGGCTCAGTCGAGCTAAAGCATATGCCTTCGGCTCGGCTAAGCCGCTCGACTGCCTTCAGCTGCTGTATGGGCTATAGTGAATAGCCCGTACAGCAGCCCTTTAGTTCGACTGAACCAAAGGGCTCTGGCGGCCGTAGAGAGCTGAAGAATCAGCTGAAGTACGGCTGGATCCTTCAGCTCCTTCGCGAATAACCCCCTTGGACTCTCTTGACCCCAACACAATGTTTTGGCCATGTGCATTACTGTATATTGTTAGGTGAATCTCAATATCCTGAGATTAAACTTTATTTTATACACCTAAGTCTATATACCTGATTCTGGACAGCAAAACCTTATCACCATTTCTGGGGCCCCCTTCATGAAAACCAAATGTTCTCCAATTCCAATCACCTGAGATACCATAGACATACGCTGGAGGCTGGAGGAAAATGGAAACTGTTGTAGGATGATAAGGCCATCTGGAAGCTGACAGGAAAACAAAATGCATGTATGCAAAATATAATCAGAATGTGACAGTAGCCAATTTTTACAGCCAAACATATGTCACCCAAAATTGTATATTGCATTAATAAATAAGAACTATGCTAAGTAAAATCGACATGAAATAACCCTAGTGCAATTTTACTAAAACCACAACCCTTTCTGTACACAGAAACATGTGGTTGACACAGCAGGTGGAGTGCAGAGAAATAAGCAACACTGGTATAACACAGTGCAAAGCAGTTCTCAGCAGAATACTGCAAAACAAAGGACTTTTTGGTGAGGGCCCGGTAATAATTAATAAAAATCAAACATGAAACATACCACAATTTTTTTTAACATTTGGGCTATGACTTCAATTGACTGTTAAGAGTAGACATTAAAGTGTAAAATAGCATGCACTTATTAGATGCTCATTATAAAAGTGACACCTTGCTGTATGCAAATGTGTAAGTTTAGGGCTTATGTTGACAGGCATTTGTTTAGGTTGGACTGGTTTTGTATTCCCATACGAGTCTATGAGAGTGAAAAACCTGCTTGAAGTAGGTCAAATGCAGGTCAAATGAGGTCAACTGCAGGTAAAATGCACCTGTCAACAAATTCTGAAGATTTTAGAAGCATCTCAAACTGATGTTAAACCGAAGCCATACCGAAGCCATACAAACTAACCCAAAGTTTGCCAACATGAGCCCTAAGGTTTTTAACATACTATATTACTTACTGAACTGGTAGACATTTTTGGTTTTACAATAAGATGGTGTTTTCTTGTGGCCTCCTGACAGCTGTCCACTTGATCTCCACGTGATTCATCTATTTCCTGTAGAAATAGGGTTTTTTTTTTGTTATCATAAAAGAAATCAAATTAATTTTAGCACATGAATAAAATAATGTATACTTTTGAGCCTTTGATTAAAGCTTTCCTACTAAAGGTTGGTAACATTTAAGCATTGTTCTATAATTTTACCCATTTGGTTCCTTCAAACATTTTCAGGTCCAGAGGATCACCTTGAATCTTCCCATCAAGAAAAATTAGTGAGTGGCAACAGGCCATTGCCCCTAGAAGTGGGCTCCAGGGCAAACTATTTCCACTTGTAAACATGTGTACTTTCTGAAATCTAAGCACAAATGTATTTTAGAAGCAGTAGGTAGACATTTGGGTTTTCACAGTACATTATGCTTTTATTTATATAAAATTATACTTTCTTAGTTTTGAACTTTCCTGCTAGTGAAAGGTATTGCCCCCTGTAACTGACCTCAGCTTAATTTTGAAAATACTGCCCTCCTGAAGCTTATTCACACCCTTAATGTATTTAAAGCTTTCAGTCATGTTCCTCCTTTCTCTTTTAACCTTAAAGCTGTACATATTAAGTTCCCACAGTCTCTCCTGATATTTTATATCTTTCAGACCTTGCACCATATTTGTTGTCAACTTCTGGACTCTTACTTTAGCAATATCTTGCTGTAAGTGAGGTCTCTAGAGCTGGACACAGAATCAAGATTTCCTTTAACTTGCTGGGGTTCCCTCTAATGGTGTTCTCCAGAAATCTATTTGCTTTCCTCACTGCCTGGCCACACTGTTTGCTTATTTTGAAATCATATGCAACGGGCACCCTAAATATTTCTCTTTTGTAGCTCTGGTTAACACTTTATCCCCAATATTGTAATCTATAAGGGGATTATTTTCCCTAAGTGCATTTGATTGCATTTAGAAATACTGAACTGCAGTTTCCACTGTTTTGACCAATATGTCAGCACTGCTAAATCATCCAATGTTACAAGCACCAACAAAAATATTAGCTGATTATATAACTTTTTGTCATCAGCAAAAAGGCATACCTTAGCAACCAAACCTTTAGTCATATCATTTCAAAACAGGACATAGTACAGAGCCTTGTGGTGCACTGCTAGTGACTGGTCTTTGTTCTGAATGAACCCCATTCACAGCCACACTCTGATGTGTATTCTTTAGCCAATGGTGTATCCACTGAACCACCCAATGGATTACTCTTTAATAAGATGATTATGTAGACCTGTTTACAGCCATTACCATGTGTACCCATTCTGTTAGTTTGCAATTTAATTTATATTTAGGCAGCATAAAGCACTGTAAAACAGTTAGATCAGTGAGATAACGAGGAACGTCAGTCTTAGGCGAAACATAACAAAGAACTATGGCAGGAGATCTCACTGAGATATCAGACTATGGGTAAAATATATATTGCACCTTTAAACACACACCATATAAGATAACAAAATAAAAATCTAACAAGATAGATACTCAACTTGTTGACAAATTATATAGTGTATATGAAATAACATACCTGCTTTCACTGGAAGGAACAACACCCCACAAGTCAAGCCCATCCTCCGTTAAAGTACCGGTCTAAAGAAAAAACAATGGTCAACATCATGGTACCCTAAGTGATTTATCACTTTATAACAATACACTAAAAGTGTTTCCTAAAGAATTATAGGGTAACTTACTGAAGAATGTAAAGAAGAAAGAGGAACTACTTTCATATAAATTAGCCATGTAACATTACCACAAAAGAAATGTAATAAGAACTCTTAACAAAAAAAGAAGAGAAAACAAGCAAGAATGTATTAATAAAGCAGCAATTGATCAATAAACTGCTTTTTTTGTCTCTTACTAACAATACTTCATGAACCATTGTATGCTAATGAGGAATAGTATCCATGGAGTGTGGCTTGAACAGCATGAGCATGTGCCTGAATTTGATGATTTGTTAAGTGAACAGCCTACTTGACTTTAGTAAATTAACCCCAGTATACAAGGAGTATGGGTCTCGCTCACAAGCATTTCAAAGTGGCAGGGGTATGTGGATCACAGGACAAGCTAAACAGGATTACATATATTTTTGCAGGCAAAACATCTCATATATATGTTGAAAAAGTGTGTTTTCTTTGATTTAATAGGTCTTGTTCAATCCAGATAATTTTGTCTATATCAGGAGATTATTTTATTTCATTGGATAAAACCAGCCAACCATGGCTGAAGGTTCTTGGAAAAGTAATGAATATTTTCAGCAGTAGGTGTGTCTGCATCCTATCCGTTCTACCATACCATGGCATGTACCTACACACATTACACAACCAGCATAAAGAATTGTTCAATAGCATTATTATTTTGTGTTGAGGTCATCATATTTGACAAGATTTCCAAGTCTTTGGCTAATTAAAATATTGGCAGTATTCTTCCATGAGATTACAGAACTTGAAGTCAGCTGCTTACAGAAAATACACTATATTACCAAAAGTATTGGGATGCCTGCCTTTACATGCACATGAACTTTGGCATCCCAGTCTTAGTCCGTAGGGTTCAATATTGAGTTGGCCCACCCTTTGCTGCTATAACAGCTTCAATTCTTCTGGGAAGGCTGTCCACAAGGTTAAGGAGTGTGTCTATGGGAATGTTTGACCATTCTTCCAGAAGCGCATTTGTGAGGTCAAGTACTGATGTTGGGGGAGAAGGCCTGGCTCGCAGTCTCAACTCTAATTCATCCCAAAGGTCCCAAAGTCAAGTTCCTCGACCCCAAACTCTCTCATCCATGTCTTTATGGACCTTGCTTTGTGCACCGGTTGCTCAGTACTGTTGGAACAGGAAGGGGCCATTCCCAAACTGTTCCAACAAAGTTGGGAGCATGAAATTGTCCAAAATGTCTTGGTATGTTGATGCCTTAAGAGTTCCTTTCACTGGAACTAAGGGGCCAAGCCCAACCCCTGAAAAACAACCCCACACCATAATCCCCTCTCCACCAAACTTTACACTTTGCACAATGCAGTCAGGCAAGTTTCGTTCTCTTGGCAACCGCCAAACCCAGACACGTCCATCAGATTGCCAGACAGAGAAGTGTGATTCGTCACTCCAGAGAACACGTCTCCACTTCTCTAGACTCCAGTGGTGAAGTGCTTTACACCACTGCATCTGACGCTTTGCATTGCATTTGGTGATGTAAGGCTTGGATAAAGCTGCTCGGCCATGGAAACCCCTTCCATGAAGCTCTCTACGCACTGCCAATCTGAAGTTTGGAGGTCTGTAGCTATTGGCTCTGCAGACAGTTGGCGACTTCTGCGCACTGTGCGCTTCAGCATGCGCTGACCCCACTCTGTCATTTTACGTGGCCCACCACTTCATGGCTGAGTTGCTGTTGTTCCCAGTTGCTTCCACTTTGTTATAATACCACTAACAGGTGACCGTGGAATATTTAGTAGCAAGGAAATTGTACGGAAACACCTGAATCCAATGATTTGGAGGGGTGTCTCAATACTTTTGGCAATATAGTGTATTACTTTATTAACCTTTATCCTAAGTTTCTTCAGTACTCATAAGCTCATGATTTTCTTTTAGTTACTGTAAATTTTACTAAACTTTTTCTATATACTTCTTGTATAGGCAAAAAAGTGGAGGAAAGGGTTTATGGAGAGATATATCAAACCATGCGTAAAACTATATCAAATTTATTATACATAAAATTAATTGTGGAGGTCGCACCATTTGGAGCAGTGAGCCGAGGACAGCACACCTTCATACACTTTGGACCTAAATTAGGTAATCCCCTTTTTTAATTTTTAATTTTGTTTGTCACTTTTTGAGGCTTTGAATTGTTTTGCGGTTTAATTAGTGGGAATTTCACACACCAAGGAATATCAATTAGCAATATTTATATCTTCCCACCTAGGATTTGGGACACACATATGTAATTGCCATGGTTTAGACTATAGACACCTATGCACATGTTATATATACTCATTAACAGTAACTGACTGTCACTTAAACTATGGGGTCAGGGCTTTTCCCCATAGTTCTCCTTAGGGCAACGGGAGGACACAAACTAGCATCCTCCCGTTACCCTAAGCTCAGTATACCGCGAGCTGCAGCTCGTGGTATACTGAGACGCCACAGCCGGAGCGGATCCCAACATCGATGTTGAGATCCGCCCAGCTGCGTGAGTGACAGCTGGCTCTGCCTATCTAGAGGCAGGGCCAGCTGTACCCGCCCCCTCCCCGTCCGTTCAGCCAGTCAGCGCTGGCGGATCGGAGCGGGGAGAGGGGAATCCAGCCCCTCCCCTGTCACGGCAGAGAGCCGTGACAGGATCGAGAGGTGAGCGAATGCCGGTATATGTTCGCTCACCTCCCGATCTACTCAGCCGACCTGTGACAGTCTCATTGTCACAGGTCGGCTAGAACTATGAGGTGAGTGAAAAGCACTCATCCTCATAGTTCTCCATTAAGAAAACTTATGAATAATTTTTCACCTATATACTTATATATATATACATATATATCTACATTATACACATCACTTATTCATATGATAAGAATAAATTATTGCACGAGTTCACATAACACATATCCATCCTTATAAGATGGCACATTTTAGAGATCATGGATAGGGGTGGCCAACAGCGGTCATGCCATATATAAAGATATGTATGTTTTAATGTGTACACTGCTACGCACTAGATTTATGAATTAGGAAGCAATATCAGTAACATTAGCTGATTTTTGCTATATGTTCCTCGTAGGTCATTGTTCCGAATGGGGATATTTCGGCTCTCTTACATTGCCCAGGACATTCCTCCCCTCAAGGCCCCGGGGTCCCGGTAGAGATGATGGACGGTATGTGGTGGCAGGGCTACATCTAGCCACCCACCCCATTCCTGTCCTCACTACAGCGATCCACCCCCAGGTACTCTATGCAGGTGAGTGCCAGATGCCCGCTTAGTGTGGGGCTATCCGCATACGGGATCAATCCCAGTAATGTGTTCCCCCACTTACTGTAGGATTACTTATCAAGATTAGCATGCCCAAATGTGATGATATACAATGCAAATAATCTCATTTCCATTTGATAGATTAGTCTGATCCCCTGAAGAAGCATAAGTGCGAAACGCGTAGGGATTAATCATGTTGGGATGAATTATCTGGAATACAGTTTGAAGAACACACCAATGAATTGATCATTTGGAACAAATCATGGCTTATATGTTTTAGAATTAACAAATTAATTTATGTATGTTGGGCTATTTAATGAGAAGGGATGAACCATGTTGGGCAAAATTGGGATATTGCATCCATGTATGTATGTAATAATGTTATTTATGAGTTTTATCAACTGTAATGACCAAGCAATGTTTTTACTACTGCAAATAATTTTATGTATAATAAATTTGATATAGTTTTACGCATGGTTTGATATATCTCTCCATAAACCCTTTCCTCCACTGTTTTGCCTATACATTACCTATTAGGGGGAGAGATCAATGCAAGGAGCCAGGGTGGGGGCGACCCACAAACATTTTCTATATACTTCTTACCTTTTTGGTACTGTTAAAAAAAACCTTCAGTTTTGCCAGCCACACATACTACAATTTTTAAGCAATTCCACCAAAGTACAACCAGCTTTCAATGGCTAAAACAACCCAACAGATCACGGCAACCTATCACCAGGACAGGATCATTTGTGATTGTTGAAGGCTCTATTGTTAGTAGATTGCATTCACCCATTTGTTTTGTTTTTTGCAACCTAATGCTGATTGAGGGTGCTTCAAATTGTTTTAAAACTGCTGTGTGCATCCTGGAAAAGTCAATATAAGATATTCCAGAAGAAAAGTTTTCAGAGGTGTTATATTTTCAGTTGTTCTTACTTTATCGAAACAAACCAGATTTATTCTCCCACACACGTTGATCCTTTGGGGGCTGATGCAAAATATTTTTTTCTTTTTAAGCCGCTTCTGGGCATACATGATGCCTGTTGCCACTGCAGCAGGAAGTACAGGAGGAATGGCAACTGTGACAACAATGAATGACTTGACAATAATGTCCCTTGCAGTTGCCTAGAGCATAGAAAATAAAGAAAAAGTAAATACAAGTGACACTGACAGTCCAGTAGTAGATAATTCTTATCCAAAATCCCTTCACCCCAGTGTGTTTTTTTTTAACATTTTGTAACAATAATCAGGAAATTGAAAGCTCAAATATGTTAATTTGTCTCTTTAGTGAACATTTTTTTTGCTAGTCAAGGGTGTCCTGTACTGTAGTACGTTGTGAAAGGGATATTATTAATGGCTTAAAAAAAATTCTGTTTTATGTGGTATGCATGGTTCTCATTCTGTGTAACGTGTATATTTTTCTGTGAGAAACATTATATATAAATGTATTGCAAGTTTAGAAGAGCAGAAATGTTGATATCATCATTCACTTACCCCTTTAACTGTGAATAGTACCACAGAGTATATAAATCCAATAATAGCTATAACAACAAGGCACATCAAGAACCTAAATGCATCTCTGTACAGCTTGAAATTCATAGGCTTAGGATACAGAATGGATCGCACCATATCACCTTTAGCTGTATTGAAACCTGGATGAGAACGAACAGTATCAATAAGTATCAATAAACAGGCAAGTATGCTTACATTATTTAGATATTTGTGTTAGCAAATAAAAAGAGGGATGTAATTCCCCAAAGAGTATAGAAAAAAGCCTCCATTTGTCTTCTATGTATAAACATTTTTCATTCCAAATAGATTAGGGGCTGTTCACGCCAGGCAGTTGTAGTAACACAAAGTGCAATACTACTGGTTGCTGCAGTGCCATTCATGGCAACCTAACAAACCTCCATTGCAGTGCAATGTACAGTAACACACTACATTTAAGATATCATTATCCATATCCATGTGACTCTATTATGAAGGTACAATAGTTAACTGCTCTAAAGGTCATAATAATAATAATAATAATAATAATAACAGCACCTAATATTTTTTGTGTTAGAAAAACTTCTTAGACTAAGGAGGGGAGGCATTTGGGCAAATATATAACTAAGGAATTAAGTTTTGTCGATTTCAAGTAATGCTATGTGAATGAGAACATGTAACAAATATGAAATAGGTGGTACCTCAATTGGCTGCAAAAGTGGAAATACACTTTAATAGGGTAGTCCTTTGAGTACTTTAATGGATTGTTGGATTATGTGCCAATAATACGGAAACCAAGAACATAACTCTATCTGTCATCAATATATGATATTCATCTTTGTGTTGGTGTCAATGCCCTACTGTGTACCTGGGGAACTTTTAAGTGAGCTGTCTGAATATTCACAATCCTACTTCTAAATTACCCTGAGTGAAACTTGTTTTTGAGTGTGGTTTTCTTCCCTTTCCTCCTACAGTATGTATAGAGCAAAAGCACAATGTTTCCTATTTGTGAAGCAGTTTAATGCCACACTGTTTTAATAAAAATAGTTATTTTTTTATTTTTTATTATGCTGATAAATATATATAGTATTATTATTATTATTATTATTATTTCTTCATCCTTTTAATGCTGTAATTGTATCTGACAGTTATAGTTTTAAACAGAGGCACACCGTCAGCTTTAGGCTTCAGTGGCGTCTGCAGGCTGAAAACATATTTTGTCAATAAACCCTCCAGCCTCCCTGTCATCACTATGTCACCGCTGACATATTAATGACGTGATTTTATAAATATTGGTATTCGTGGCTTGTGGATGTCCCCCCCTTTTTGTTTATAAATAAACGACAGCTGCAGCGAAAGACCAACAAAGCCAAAAGCAATATGGCCAAGCGAGTGCTAAACCAATACACTGCACTATTGATTACATGGTCTGGAACACTCTGGTTACCAAACAACTTGTTCTGATAGGTATGAGCCATGTACAGTGACAAATGGTACCTGTCAAGGAGGAGGTGTAGATTAACCTACTTTCAGAATGGGGCATTGTGTAGGGTAATGTTAATCTACAAATTAAGAGCGTGAAGCAGGAAGCAATATCAAAAGTACTTGCAGGCAGCACAGCCACGTGGATTTATTTTTTAACCCCACCACTATATACACACACCAATTTGTATAACACCCAGAACAAACCAGTTTGCAGTACAACTGCTGTGGCAGGAGTAGAGCCAGATGGTGTTGTCTGAATGACCTCAGTACCACAATATAGCACATGTCTCTTGTAATCTTCCCCACTATGGACTTTCCATGGGAGGCAGTCGGTATCATTGTCAAGGGGAGTTTTTGTAACTGGGATGCTCTCTCCTAAAAAATACAATTGGTGTTTTAATGAGTTATGAAACAGCCTCTATGAATTCACATTTTATTGCAGTTAAATATAAAAAAATAAATAAGAGGAGACAATTGCTCTTATTTACAATAGCATGTTTTAGGCTGGATCACTGGGTGTGCACAGTCAGAGCCCAGTTAAAGACAGTTAAAGGCTTTTAGACACTTCCAAGTATCCACCTGTACTGGTTTGCTACTGCAGGTTTGGATGAGAAAGTGATAATTTTGGAAGACAATGCCAGTATAATCTCCTGCATGAATACATCTCAGTTACCTGTTAACATGCCTTCATTGACAATGCAACTTCCTCTCAGCAGAATGCAGTCACATGGAAGAAAAAACCTTGTTCCTGTAAGGACAATCAGCTCTCCGGGAACCAAGTGTCTTGATTCCATATCTTCATTGCCTTGAATAAAGCACATCAAAACAGGAAATAACCATGTATTATATTCAACTAAAGACAAAATGATGTTTTAACTAACTAACTCAAGTCTTTTACAATAGTTTACAAGCCTGTGGCAGTTTATAGAAGAAGGTCAGAAAGCCTTATTCACTGGGAATGAGCTGTATATATAGGTTGGTAAATTAGATATATAGCAGTAATCTGCCCCAAACAATGCCTTTCAAAACTGTAGTTCTGATCTGTTTTAGAGTGTACCTATAATCAAAAGCTGATATAGAACTTTATTAACAGTCTTGTTAGGGTGGATAAAAATAGTTTTTATAGAAAGCCTGAATTACTTTACTTTTCTGAAGACAATGTGGCTCCACGCTCCCACTCACTATCCAAATATGAAAATAAAGTCCTTGTTTCTTGGGTTTCTGATGAAGTGATACTTTATGGACACCTTCTATTCTAAGAAGATATAAGTGGACAGTGTTGTAAGCTAATAAGGGATTGGTCCCTTCCCCACCCCATCCCCAGTATTACCAATTTGGAAAAGCACACCAAGCCAAAATATGCTGTCAAATCCGTTGTGTCAGAACTGAGCACAGAAGATGTGGGAAGTCCAGTGCATAGACACTTCTAATGGCTCTCCTCTAACTGATCATATGAAAACGCAGACGATCAAGTTGGGATAATGTTTGTGGAAGCATTCCCAAGATCCACAATAGCCCTTAGCCACTTTCCAGTGCCTATCTGCAAGTGTTCTTAGTTTCTTAACGTAACAACAGGGGGGAATGGACAGATAGAAGAACACAGTTCTGCATCACACAAATTATATTTTCTTGTAAATTAAAAGAATTGAATGTTAGACTAATAAAATAAAAACAAAAACTGTCAAACACATTACAACTGGAGTTAGTGTTACATAACATCAGATATATATTACAAGAGTTTAAATGGAAAGGCGATGTTTTCTTCATTTTGCATGCAGCATACTAAGAAATTATTATTGTTATTATTATTATTATTATACAGGATTTATATAGCGCCAACAGTTTGTGCTGCGCTTTACACTATAAGGAAGACATTACAATCACAATAAAATTCAAGACAAGATGGTAAGGAGGGCCCTGCCCATGAGGGCTTACAATCTAAAAGGGAGGGACAAGTGATACATGAGGAGGAAATGTAATAATGAATTGATGCACACATACACACATACACTTTAGTCATTCCACAGTTCAAAAATATATCCCTTAGAGAATTATTGTCATTTTTGAGAAGGATGAACACAATTTTGTATTGGGTTTGATTGCTTCTAGGTTCAGCCAAACTCAATGTCAAAATGAACGCAAGTATCAAAAAATGCTTCACTTACATGAAAATGTATTGTTTTTTAGCACAGGTGACAACACAACTTAATGTGCAAAAACACACATTTAAAAATCCAGTTGGGCTAGGAAAGGTATCTGTCAGGCTGGAACAATCAGGCTCAATTATGATATAGTTGTGGTTGTTCAATAGAGTTTAGTAAAATGTCTGCAGATGGGGCCTTTTTTGGGACTGGTGCGTCTGAGGCAGAGAGATGCACTATGTAAGTATGTCCACTGTTGCCTGTGGTATGAATAAACAGGGGAAACTAGCACTGGGAAACTGAGTGAAAGTGGAATGGTTTCTGTGACTGAGCCTTGTGTGGCCTCAAGTTATCAAAATAACGATTATGTATACACCTTCTTAATTCAATTAAAAGACAGATACAATTTTACAACTTAGCTTATCATTTTTATTTTTCATAATCAGGCTGACCAATTTTTTCCAGAATATCAGAAGTGTTGTGATGCCTACGTGGCTACACAACTACAGGTACACGTCCCACACTAAAAACACTAGCAGAGCATATATGCAGTGTTACACTGGCCACATACATCACATTTTCAGTGCACAGTTTGATATTCCATAATTGCTGTTTGGAATATTGAACAATCAAATTTTATTGGTCCCTGAAATAATATTCTTACAGGAAAAGTACAGTACAGTGAATGTTTGGTGAATGCCATGTGCATTGCTTTAAAGCTATACCTCTTATAATTTGCCAGGCTTGGAATGTACTTACCCCCATCACTGGTGTGCACAGTGACCACTGAACTGTTATTGGTTTCTACGAGCCGATGTAGTTTTACAGATTGCTATGCATAAATAAAAGACCATAGATAACTGATTAAATCTAGGGCAAATAAAAAGATTGTAGCTAAATGTAAGTAATTATGCTATTGATGTAAAAACAGATATAACAGGTTAATAACTAACAAAAGCAGTTAGGAAGATAATCTATTTAAATCCAGCTATGCAATTAGCTCACTTTCTATTCATAAGCAGTAAAACGAGAAAATTGTAATTCCATTGTAGACTGCAAATTATATTTTAGCTAATGTTAATGAGATTTAAAAAATGAGAGTAAGAAATAAGTGTACTAAATATAGATATTGTTGAACAATAAACCTTTAAAATACATAGAGGGACAGTTATCAAGCAGATTAGCAAAAAATAAGCACAAATGATGAAGTCTATGAGACAGATATAATGAGGGGAATTTATCAAAACTGACATAATCTGGAGCATCTGTGCATAGCAACCAGTCAGCTTCTCTCTTTTATTTTCAACTCTTAACTGAACAAACTGAAGAGAGACGCTGAATGGTTTCCATTCACACCTGCTACAGATTTTGTCTGCTCCAGTTTTGATAAACTCCCCCCAATGTATCTTTCTGACATCTGCACCTGAAATCTTGGGCAGCCAACTGGGACAGATTTCCGAAGGCCTACAACAGAATTACTTTTTGAAATCAAACAGAATTTTATCAAGATAAGACAGATTTCATCACGAAAATAGATGCACAATGCGGAAGTACTTGTAGGTTTAAATGTGTCACTGTGTAATTTTAGAATAGAGGGAGGAATTATTGAATGAAGCTATCTAATAATAGAAAATCTGTCTCATACTCTGTCTCATGGTTTCTGTTTAACATTGCCTTGCTGTGTGACAGAACGCATAAATGCCCCTGCAGAGTTTAGGCACGCTGGGTAAAAGATCTCACCTGACATACATAATAAATTGCATAAGTATTTATACTTAATTATATTAGTTACACTAGTCAGAATTGTTTATTTTATTAATTTATTTTTGCACTAACATAATTTGCAGTACTTTATTCTGAACATAAGTCAGATACCCAGGATAACATATAATCTAATGTTCTAACAAGTCATATGCAAACACATTTTTCTGGACCAGTTTGATCAGAAGCCATTTAACTTTCTAGTATGTGTTTAGAAGGAAATTACATCATACACAGTAAAATCACATCTACAGATTAAGCTGGTCGTCCACTGTAATATTTTCTCTGTTTAACCTCCCTGGCGGTATGATTATGTCAGGAATTTTGTACCAAAAGTGGTACATTGTTTTGCATGGAAATTTGGTGTTATCTGTTGAAGGCCTGTAATTCTTAGTAAATCTTAGGAATAACTCACCTAAATCTGTCCAAACAAGAGTCCAGTAGACATCCCAGGTATGATAAAGTTTGAAACACGAAATAAAAAAATTATAATATAATAAATTATAAATAATTATAAGAAATTATAATATAATAAATAATTATAAAATGCAACTTTTCACTTTTGAATTTCCCGCCTGCTGTGACGCTCGAAAACAAAACTAAAAGTCAGATGCCGGCTTTTAGTTTCATTTTCGAGCCACGTACAGCAGAGGATGCCGCGGGATCGCAGGGACAATGTGAGTGTCACTTTTCTCTGCAGCCCCGAGTCTGGCTCGGGGTTACCGCTCCTAGCATTGAAAATTCACCCCGAGCCAGACTCGGGATTACCGCCAGGGAGGTTAAACTGTGGGCTGAACAAAGTAAATATAACAAATTCCTCTATCAACGCTTCTGAGCGTTGATCAAGGAATCTTCTGCTGCCTTCATTGTATTCTGACGCCGTCCATCAGTTGCTTTCAGAAAACCTGAACAGAGCCGGCAGCTCATTGGCTGCCAGTTCTGTTCATTCAAAGATTTTCCAACAATCTCCTTTGATCAGCTGATTGAGGGATGCCAGCGGAAAGGTGCCAACAGAGGCACTCGCCGTGTGAATTTTGGCTGGTTCATCAAGGTATACAAATTTCAGACAATAGGCTGGTGCTTTTTATGGGAGCCTAACTCAAAAGCTCATGTTTATAGATAAGCAAGCTAGTTTATGATATTCCTAACAAACACTAGATTAGGCTGGTTCATTCTGAAAACATGTTCAGGCAAACCAGAAAATTTGTGTTTAATGCAGGCTAATTCACTCATTAAATTGGTGAAGTGATTCCCAGGGCTCTGTCACAAGTTTACCTTACTAAGCAGACTGAAACAGAAACTTCCCCTTGTGGATCTCCAGTTGCCTGGCAGGTCTAGTGGGGATCTTACCTTTTATGCCATAGAAGGTTATGAGGAGTTCGGGGGGATGGTTATCACCCGGTAATAATAATGGCCTTATAAGAATATAACATACTTCCATACTGGGTTCTAATATACTTTCTTATTGGGCCCATGAAGTTACAGTGGAATGGGGTGCCCACCCCTTAACCCCTCTATGTGAGAGGAACCTACTACCACTCTGTATTTAGTGTAGTAAATAGTGCTTTAGATTACTTCGTGCCAGGTCACTAACACACTAAGGATATGTAATATTAAACTACAATACCTTTCTCAGGTCATAGACAGTTAGAATGATGGAAAGCACAGTGATCACAATAATCACTATAGAATATTCAATATATCCTTCTGCCAGCCACAGGCTGAGGCTTCCAGCTTGAAAGAAATAGAATGGATTTATAACCTGATAAAAAAGATAAAACAATATATAAACCAATAAATAGATGTACTGGTATAATCTATCATTCAATATTAGATTTCAGAGATAATAGGGGAAATATGTGTATAGAGAAATCAATTCCCAATGCAAAGATTATTATGGGACTTTTAAAGAGGGAGCCTGGCAGAGGCTGTTTATTTTCTGATTGTCTCTCTTTCTAATTGAAAGTGTATAAGAGGAGTTGGGCATGCCACTGAGAAGTTCCAAACAAATAGATGAGTTTGAGTTTTCCCTGAAAAAAAATACTCTTCAATGCTACTGTACTTTTTAAAAAATCAGGTACATTTTAGTATAACAATATATCCAGAAAATGATATAATTAGGCCACCTGCTAGACTGTAAACTCTAATAAGCAAGATTCCCATTCATCCTGTTTTTTTTTATTTATTAAATTGTACGTCTGGCCAAAATAAAATAAAAATATATATATAGTACATCACTGCAATTCATGCACATTTACCTGTCTTTTACCTGTTTAAAAGTATGCCAGAAATCCAGCGAGCTCTCAACTTCATGTGGAAAAAATGAAATCCCTAGCAGTGTTTTAGCCCTGTCTAGTTCTCTTGTGCTGCACTGCATAACAACTCCACCCTATAGAACTGAGGTGATGGGACTGAGGTGAGGTTCTGTAGTCCAGCAAACCATAACTAGGCAGAGCTGACAACACTGCTTGGGTTTTCAGTGTAGCAGGGGCACTATGATGCAAGTTAAAACTGGATGCTAGGAACTCACTGGGTTTCGGCCGATCGGCTTTTTTTTCTGCATTTTTTTGCCCAAGCATACACTCTAACAGTGTTTATATGCCTTTTGTGTATACAGTACTACTGTAAAACACTATTAAATAAATAATAACAATAACCTCTTTAAAGAGTAGCTTCCATACTGGAACAATTTCAACTTCAATAGCATTTGGCCCACAAACAATCCTCCTGCAAAAGAAAGTTCATATTCAATTTTAAAGCTTCCCGGGCTGTTACATATATACAGTATATTGCCATTCATTCCTGGAAACGTATAATAAAGCAACATCTATGAATTGTTTGTAGTCATGATATTGAATATCACATATTTTGTATATGTATTTTATATATTTAATATACAGAATATATAATAATATATAACATATACATAAATCACTGCTAACTGTAAAGCCTATTGAATGTTCAGTTTAAATTAGCTAAATTGATTGCAGATACATATAAAGAGTGTTCAAAAATCATTACAGTTAGAGCTTATTTTCTTTAAAACACAACCATAATCTGTTTAGAAATTCATGTCCCATGCCTACATGCTGCATAGAAGGCCCTTGCTCTCTGTGTGAAGCAGCGGGCTCTTTACTGTAGCCGCTGTACCCATTCAAGTAAATTACAGGGTGACAGTGATTGCATCTATCAGCAGTATTCTTCATATAATCGTACATGGAACAAATACTTGCAGTTTGGGATAAATGATTGTCCCTGGATGCAGGCTAGATACATCCAGCAACAATCATCTATTCCAAGCCACATGTACCATGTACAATTACTGTACATGCGGACTGCTGCTGACAGATGTAGCTGCTGTCCCCCTGTGATTTACTTCAATGTGTACAACAGTCACCTGTGAACGGAACGCCAAGTCCATAGTGTCTTGCTGCAGGAATACCAGAACACCCCGTGTGAATGGGATCTAACTTTGCAATGAGCTCATGCCCCCTGCTGATTTGAGAACTCTATCTCCGACTCAGCAGGGGATATGTCAGAACCACTGTAGAGAGACTACTGCTTTCATAAAGAGAGCAAGGGTCCTTCTCTGCTTTTCCATTCAGGCTCTGGCTGTTGTTTTAAAGTAAACAGACTGTAACACTTTGCACACTAGTTAAGCTAAAAGTCCATTGGGACTTCAAATTACAAGGTACTATATTTAAAATATTGAAAACATTCACATTGCTTTAAAAGTTTGCTGTGAAAGTCTATTGTTCTGTGCTAAAGTTGTCATGTATGTTTACACATCCTTTAAGGTGGCAATTTTATCATCAGTCGCAGAATGCTGTGTTATTTTTGAACATGCACATTTAAGACAAATTATTGTGTAATACCTAAATGATGCATTATTTTGACATTAAAGAAAGCATGATCAGTTTTCTGTGTGCAGTCATAAGTGTGGTTATGCCTGATAACTATAAGCTAGATAACCTTTCATAGGTTAAGGATAGATGCACATTCAGGACATACTGTACACTGTTATTAACTCCTAATTAATCTTGCATAATGCCAGCCTTGTAAAAATACTAAAATCTGACAATAATGTGCTCATTTATTCACACCTGTTGACGTAAATGCAATAAGCTAAGGAATGCAGATGACCTAGAAAATTTTCAGAAGCAAATATAGATAGCTTGAAGCTTTCCAACAGTCGATAAACCACATATCCAGCTTTCTTGTCAACCAAAAGCTTGAAGGTCATGCTCAGACTTCAGGTTCCATAACAAACAAAATCACAATGTGTCCAAATATGCCCATGGACATGAAATAATTGTTGCATAATCCATCTGATTTTGATTGAATCAGAAAATATTTATATGTTTAAAGGCACTTTTCAGACTCTGAAGACACCACATGGCTGCCTGATCTCAGGGAAGAATTTATCAAACAGGTTGGAGTACTAACTGTTCCTCTAAGATAAGGCCAATTCAGTGCTTGACATAAAAATGCACAGTAGTACTGGCTGAGCATGCTTTCTATTTATGTAAATTGCCTCCCACCTGCTACCAATAAATGGTATTAGTTACGCCTTTTTTAGCCGGTAAATGGATCAGATGAATTAGTATAGCTCAGTATTTTAGGTGTATGGCTGGATGATAAGCAGAACTGTGGCCTTCATCTTGTATTAGGTTCAGATGAATGTATAGCCAAAACTTTATATTTGAACTTTGAAAAGTGTATTGAAGAATTTAATGAAATTCAATTAAATGTATACCCCTGATAGCGTATTTGCTGTCTGTATCCCACTTGGGAGATTTCCCTTTATCTTCTGTCCTGGAGACGCAGCAGGAGACTTTTGGAAATCTTACCAATGTGAGGAATTCCCATCTAAGGCATTTGTCACTGGAAAAGTTGTCCCCATTCGATTATTTACCCACACCTATTGCTATTGTGTATGGAGTTCTCCAATGTTTATGTCTCAGTGACAATGGTCACCAAGGCAAATCAAAAGGGTAGAAGAGACCAGAAGAGACCCAGACAGCAATAAAAACCCTACAGCAAAAAAAATGTTCGATCTAAAACTAAACAAAAAGTGTTTCCTTTACATACTATTTAGCCTAATCCAGAATCAGTGCTGACATTTTTCATACTTAATTCTTTTAGTCAGTTTTAGGCTATTATTTTAAAATTCTCTGCAACATAAGGAATGATGCACACCGTTCTTAAAGTGCATTTCCACTTTTGCTGCCAAAAACAGCTACTTTAAATTTTTACATGCCTCCATTCACATGGCATAACTTAAACATATTTAAAAACTGCAGCTTACCTTTTTCAATAATGTTTCTGCAAACTCCAGGACTCAAAATTCCTGCTTATTTCTTACTATCTGGGGGTTGGGGGGAGTTTTGTTTAAAATAATAATTAACCCTGTCTTTACTGTGCTGGCAGATTTCATTATCATTTGTAAACAAGATGAGCAGGACTAACCAAGGGTCAAAGACCTGAAGAGATTGAGGAGAATTTATCAAAACTGGAGCAGAAAAATCTAGAGCATCTGTGCATGGTAACCAATCAGCTTCTATCTTTCATTTTCAAAGCTTAGCTGAACAAACTGAAGAGAGGAGCTGATTGGTTGCCAGGCACAGCTGCTGCAGATTTTGTCTGCTCTAGTTTTGATAAATCCCCCCCCCCCCAAATGTAGGTTAATAAACTTTTTAAAAAAATGTGT
>NW_017306297.1:856487-857045 GCF_000935625.1 Nanorana parkeri
CCCCCCCCCAAATGTATGTTAATTAACTTTTTAAATAAATGTGTGCCTCAGTCAGTCCCTTATCAGCTTACAGGCATCTATTCTAACCACTAGAAGCTGCCTGTACAGTCCTATGTATAATCCTGCTCACAAGAAACAGCTAAATAGATATTTTTTTTATTATTTTTAGGTATGCTGTGTGAATAAAAGACATAAACATATCGGGGGGAAGGGGGGTTCTCAAATTTAAAATACCCTTTAACACTGTATTGGAAGTAATGAAGTTCATACCTTACTTTCTGTTCCTCTTTACTCAGACCTAAACCAAACCTTGTATGGATCTGTGAACATATGTAGGTATCTTCCAGCATTCTGAATAAGTTGAAGAAGAGAAACATTAGAAAACAGATTTGTAGACATTGCACATACCTTTTGCACACATGGCACATCTAAAACTATGGTACAACGTGTGGGAAACTAGCAGCCAAGTTAGTAATTGATACTATATGGTTTGCACACCTAAAATATTTTTGTAATCCAAAGTATTTATGGGTGCCCAAATCATATTATAATATATAT
>NW_017306297.1:857671-884992 GCF_000935625.1 Nanorana parkeri
TATATATATATACAGTATGTATATATATATATATATATATTTCCTATCTCATGGATCCCAGAACCTATGTACCGTATATAGTGTATAAGCACACCAGAAAAGTATATTCTGCAGAAGGGTGTTTTATATGAGAAAGCATTGATCAATGTCCACAAAAGGTATCAAATGTCAACATGAGCAATACACAATGTAGAAAACTGCTCAAATGGAGGACATAATAATATCAGCATATCCCAATACAGGAGTAGTAGATCAATAGTGTTTAACTTATATGCATGTGTACACAAACCAAAAATCTCTTAAAGAGGAACTATACCCATATCCTCAAAATAACAACAAATGCACCTTTACACATGTTTAGTAATGGCAATCTACAAACACATTTAGATAATTACAGATTTTTTATTCTTTGCATACCTTGTTTTTCTTTTCCTCCACATTCTTCTCACAGTGGCCACTTTTACTAAGGGCAGATTATTCCATCTCCCTTTACCTCCTGGAACTCTGGCACATGTGACTAGGACATGTAACCATGCACATCATCTCTGGAGAGGAAAATGCCTTTCCCTGAGATCTCATGAGATTACAGATTAGATTTCCTAGCAATGCTCTGCTGATGACCTTCCCAGGATGCAACACTTGGGCATGATTGCATCACTTTTGCCAAAGAGAACCAGGAAGTGGAAAACTAGTAATTGTGAGTAAAATGAAAATATGTTTGTTTAACTGATGAATGTAAGATAATTTCATATCAGCATGCAGAGATGTATTCTCATGGAATTTTTAGTCAAAGGGGGATAAAGGTCCACTTTAATATGCATTACCAATACCATGACAGGGAACCAGAGAAATAGGCAACATTTAGGGGGCAAAATACATCCCTTTTGTCAAGCCTGTTCCTATCAACTATGGATACAGTCCTGTATTGTGATATTCTCATATTATCATATCGACATTGTGTATTGCTTATGCTGACATTTGATATGCAGTATTATCCTTTTGTGGACATTGTTGAATGCTTTTAAAAGGTAACCATCTGCAGTATATTTTTTTTCTGGTGTGCTTTTTCAACCACTGTAAACTAGCAGCCAAGAATCCCTACTTTAAAGTACATCTAAATCCAAGTATTATACGAACAGACCGCACTATCCAGAGAATTCCAATACTTCAGACTGTATTGAAATTCACAGCAAATGCAGTGTAACAGTGGATAAAGGTGTATAAAACAGCAAATACCAGCACCGCAAGTCCCCAACCAGCTACAACCTCAGAGGTTGAATTCCAATACTTGAATTCCAATACTTCAGACTGTATTGAAATTCACAGCAAATGCAGTGTAACCATGTACTAATGCAGTGTAACAGTGTACTTGAATTCCAATACTTCAGACTGTATTGAAATTCACAGCAAATGCAGTGTAACAGTGGATAAAGGTGTATAAAACGGCAAATACCAGCACCGCAAGCCCCCTACCAGCTACAACCTCAAAGGTTGTAGCTGGTAGGGGGCTTGCGGTGCTGGTATTTGCTGTGTATTTGCTGGTATTTGTTGGTATTTGGAATGTAGTAGTATAAAAATAGGCCACACTATCCAGAGAATTCCAATACTTCAGAGGTTGCAGCTGGTTGGGGGCTTGCGGTGCTGGTATTTACCGTTTTATACACCTTTATCCACTGTTACACTGCATTTGCTGTGATTTTCAATACAGTTTGAAGTATTGGAATTCTCTGGATAGTGCGGTCTGTTTTTATACTACTACATTCCAAGGTGGAGATGCACCTATTAGACCAGCACCTGGGGAGTCCTGATGGCGGCTAAGGAACTGGAGTGGTGAGATTTCCTTTGGCTCTACATATCTAAAACCAAAACATTTTTTTAATAAACTATAAAATGATTAAAACCCCACTTAGGTTTTTTTTTTTTACCATCTATGCCTCATTGGAGAGATTTCCTTTTCCTTCCTGCACAGGACACACTATAGAAAGTAAAAGGAAACATCTCTGGAGTGAGGCAAATCCCCTCTTAGGCAGCAGTCACTGGAACAAGTATCCCTGTTGGAGTGATTCCCCTTTTGGAATAATTCCCCTTAATCTCTCTAAGGGGACACAGGCAGCAATAAAAACCTAACCAGTTGTCTAATCCCTCAGCACTCTATATAAAGCTAAACAAGTGTTGGCTTTAGATACACTTTTAGGAAAGGCTATGGCTTACAGTTGTTCTAATAATAAGTTGTTAGTGGTTTGCAAAGCAAAATTGATAGACAAGCTCTTTTGTTGGCATGGTCAACTCAATAGTATACTGTAGAGTAGATAGTAAACACTATTATAAGTATTGTGTTAAGGTGGAGTTAAATGCTGCCTTTGTGTTCATGTAGAATTGTAAAGAGACAATAACAATTTTTTGTCATCTAGAGTGCCTATAGTAAAGATGTGTAAAGGACAGTAATCCATCAGTCTAGAGTAGTCAGATCAGTTAAGTCATGACTTCTAAATGCCCTTTGTATTGCCTAATTAAATAAGGTCAACTGTGTCCTGTGCAAGACAACATCCAATAAAATCTAAAAGTAAGCCAATCATATGTTCCAATGTATGCTAATTATCATGTACATCTCAAGAGTTTCTTGTATACTATAACATACCCAGATTTCTGAAATCTTTTTTCTGTGTGTAACCAGACATACTTGATTTTCTGCACCCAAATACATCTAACCTGTCAAAATAAAAGAACATAAATATGAAAAAATAAAGCATAAACTTCTTTTTAATACTAGCACACGCACAGCATATACACAAATATATTTCCGTTGACTTAGACACACCCATTTAATCCTCTGTTGTCACCAATTATATGGTGTAAGTACATGCTGTTCTTAATGCTTATCAATTTATTTATTGACATTTTCCTACTTTGTGGCATGTTTATAAACTGGCAAATATTGAATTGCCAATCACTGGCAGTTTTTTCACCATTGGAAGTACATGTACCATTTGTTATATTTTATATTGCGCATTTAACTGGTTTGTCTGACTGAGCTATTCACTATTGTATGCCAGGATTTGGGTTTGCCAGTCTTATCTAGCTCTCAGATTTGTTAGAAAACCTTGCCCACTTGCTATTAGGCTTATTCAGTAAACCAATGCAAAGAGCTTTCTAAATGCAAAATGTAGTTGTAGTACTCCATCGCTATTAACAAGATTTCATATTACTGTGACATATAACATTCTTTTTGCTTCAGGTAAGTGTATTTAAGATGTTTAAAACATTATTAACCTCTTTCCTATAATGCTGTTCTCAAAAAGTGCTGCAACTGCTCTCAACCACAACTCTACTCTATAACGGCATAAGGCTCAAGCAGCTGCAGCATGCCCCCTCGGTGTTTTTTCTGGAACCACTGGCTGTTAGTGGTGTGTAATATGCAAATCTTGAATTGGATTCTGGGCTTCTGATACTACTACAAAAGCAATCTGTTGCACAATACATCATAGCACATCCGCATTGTCACTGTAAGGGTTAGTTCTCACCATAAGCAGTGCAATCTGGTCCGATTAAAGTGAATAGCACCGTAGCCACGCCCTCTGGCCGCAATGCGATTGCCCGCATGGGATCGCAAGGCACATTGTGCCTGCAGTGCGGTCCAGTGCAATCAAAATGCTGCAAGCACTATTTTGATTGTGATGCAGTGCATTCTGGACAGAATTGGGCCGGAACGCACTGCATCTGGTGTGAACGAACCCTTCAGATCTCCACAGATATTCCAGTTGTACTTGCTGTACTGGATGTGCTTCAGCAACATTTCCATGTTCTCGTAGGTTTCTTTCATGTGTGTTGCACATTGTGCCTGCAGTGCGGTCCGGTGTGGTGCGATCAAAATGCTGCAAGCTCTATTTTGATCGCACCGGACCGCACTGCAGGCACAATGTGCCTTGCGATCCCGTGCGGGCGATCACATTGCGGCCAGAGGGCGTGGCTACGGTGCCATTCACTTCAATGGCCCGCTACGCCTCCTCCTGCCCGGCAAAAAAGTGAGGCGGCCACAATGCGAGGCAGTGCGTTCCAGGCCAGAATCGTACCGGAACGCACTGCTTATGGTGTGAACTAACCCTAATAGTGATCTATTGCTTATCTGTGAAGGTTCTCATGTAGCCAAGTCATAGTATAGCTAGTGGTAGTTAGGCACATTCAATTAGACTTGTTCTGTAATAAGGAATATATTTAGTAGCTTATTTAAGCCATTTATTCAATTTGTGCAGCAAAAAAAAAAAAGGGCCCATGTTTCTCATTCAAAAGGGAAATGTATTATGAAAAAAAGGCACTATGAGCTGTAGATCTAAAAATTATTTCAGGGGTTTCCCTAGACCTAATATTTTTTGTAATATTTCTTCCATAGTCAAATGGTTGAGAAAGGCTACTTTAGCCTCCAAGTCACACCTGAGCATTTTGCTGTGTGTTTTTGTGGATTTCCCTAGGTGCAACAACACTCAACATTAGAAGTCTATTCTTTTCTATTGTGGCTGTTCACATCTCTACATGCTCAAAGCTCATAAGGCACATGGGCTTTTTTTGTAGCCGTGTCACACATAATTGGCCCGAATGACTTCAATGGAAACGGCTGTAAATGTACCACACAAGTGTGCATGTTTTGGCACCCGAAGAACTGTTTTCTACCTCTATAACTGTTTCCATTGACCAACACAAAAACACTTGAACCTTGATACACAAAGGGGTCTATTCACGAAGCTGCCGAAGGATGTGGCCGTAGCTTCGGCCGATCCTTCGGCTAGCTTCGGCTCCAGGACCCCTTCGGTTCACAATAGCCCGTACAGCTCCCGATCATGGCCGAGCGGCTCAGCCAATATGCAAAAATGCTTGCAAAAAGCTTGCCTTTAAAAGGGTGCATTTACTCATGTAAAAACATGCAAAAGCAGGCAAAAAAAGCTTCAAATTAACCAGATATTTGTTCTCCTCAGGTGTGAATGCAAGTTTAAGGTCTATATATAGGGGTTGTTATCTGGAGTGGCAAAGTTAGGTAAAACTAGCATAAGGAGAGAAATATTGGAAAAAGTTATATTTTCTATTTTTTCTAATGCCTTTTTTATTCGCCCTACAAAAATGAGAGATAAAAAAAAAATTGTGCCCTATAGGAAAACATGCTATGGTTAGTTAGTAAGATAAAAACGGTAAAAAAGGCGAGCGCACAACTGTTATGCAATGATACTATGTCCACCATTACTACGTTTGGCCCGTTTACCACATCCACACCGATCGCCCGAAGACACTGCTGAGCGATCCATACAGCCTTTCTCCTGATTTGCAAGACCTCATCTGGTCCACCCAAACAGTGAGTTTTCAGTCCAGTATTGTTTTTAAAGTTTTTAAAGTTGTTATCTATCCCCACAATATCCCAGGGTTGCAGCGCTTCTTTCCACCCTCCTTTTTACATATGGTTAGTTAGTAGTTAGTTAAACCAGATGATTTCTGGAGAGCAATCCCTTTTTTAAGCTTCATACTGCAGTCATTCATTCAGAAGTACAATGCTGGGAAAACATCCAAGACTTAGGTAAGACTGGGTAAACTGTGTTTGTGTTCCAGTTCACTTGAGATTCTGTTTGCTAGCTTGGCAAGAACTGTTACACTGGTTTATTTCTCACGTGGCAATGCAGTGAGAACACTAATTAAGACATTATGACTAATTAGAGCGAAAACACTCACTACATTATCAGCAATGGAAACTTACTATGTGACTCAGATATTTAGCTAGATAATGGCAGTTATGCAGACAGTGGCAGATCTATCAATATGACTAGCATGTCTCTTTGATTTCTCATTTTAAGCTGATAGAATGTTGCAGTGTTCATGATACAAAAATATTCGATCACCACAAAAGGAAGGACCTAATTTAGCCACACACTTAATTACTGGTGTGAAAGTTTACCTTCTTGCTTAGTGTTAATACCAAGCACCTGGGTACCTGTGTATGGAGAAGAAACCTCTGATTACAGAGATGCACATAAAGCTGTGTCTTTAACTACAAAATTAAAATTAGTTTATTGCCTTGGCTACACCGGGGAGGAAAAATTGAAAGCAAGCATCGAGATGGTACATTGTAGTCTCCATCCATATTCCACTGACCTCTATAAAACCCTGTTGCAACATAACAGCACAGCAAACAATCTGTACCTAGACTACCTAAAACAAACGGGCTGGAGACATTTTACCTAGGTGCTAACGAGCAGCAGTATCCTAACCTACAACACTTATCCCAAATCAATGGCAGAGCCAAGCCAACTATGTACTTTGTTAATACTCTAATCTTTTCAGGAATTTTGATGAAGGTACAAATGAAAATACATTTTCTTAACTCCAAGATTTTAGTCACTCGTGCGACAGGGAGATAAATACCATATTAAAAAAAAACACATTTGCTGGCCAGATTTCCTTGGACATTCCATTGGGTCTAATAGCTTTTGCTAACATCAGTTAATTTGCCACATTCATTTTGCACCCACAGTATGCCAAAAGTAATGCAATTTTAGGATAAATAAAAATGCGATCAACATCTGTAGGGAACTGAAGTCATTGTACTGAAGTTATGTTTTTATCCAGCGTCATGAAATTAAAACCTTTAAAAATGAAAAAAACAGGGACAGGGACCCCTTCTTCTTGGTACCAGCTTGGTACACCTGGTATGTAGACCTGTATGCCCATGTGCCTGACACCTATCTATAGGCTGAGAAGTCTGTAAATTAAGTTACATTTTTTTAAAGCTGAAATTTAGGCAGATAAAAAGGATTCAAATGAATGCAGATATGTACTCAATAATACATAATTAAATGTATTTTTAAATAAAAGTAGTACAGACACCTGAATTTGGCCTGGTATGAGTCTCTTTCAGCCTCTGTACAGCACTGAGTGATAGAGAGCTCATCCATCTGCTTCTTTCCTTTCACTGTCCAGTCACTGGCTGGAGGAGGGACAAGACTCATGCACTGCCAGACAGGCTATACATACATATAGATAATAGTAACTTAACTATACAAAATGTTCTCCAAATTTACTAAAAATAGCCCAATAAGCAGAAAAGTTCAAAAGTCCACAAAAAAAGTACATGAATATGAAATATCCTCCAATGCGCACTGTCACTCTGCACCATGTGGAACCCTGCACCTATGAAAACGTCACACACTAGATTCTAAGACCTCCAAATTGATGTGAATGATCCCCTCAGGTCGTATCAGCATTCACAGATCTCTTAATGTATTGTTATCAGACTTACAACTCAGTGATGTGACTTCTCTCAAAGTAGCCCTGCAATGGTAAAGGATCTCCAGGCAGATATCATATTATAGGGGATTATAATAAACAGTCACAGGCCCACTTTCACAACACTATTGCCACTGATTTTCTTCAAAATTACTTTACACTGTATTACATATCCACTGGGCTAATCAACTGCAAAGTAAATGCATTATAAGTAAAATAATGTCATTGTATATATATATATATATATATATGTATAGTTTTAAACACACAAAAAGGAAGGAAAATATTTTCCTATAAAGCCTAGATAGCAATTTTGCAATGAGCATTCCAGCCTATTTAATGTCCAAATGATAAAATGTCTCTTGCTCTATTTTTTACAGCTTTGTGGTTAAAGACTTGAATCACTTCTGACTTTTCGTATGCGTGTCAGGCTGTGTCTCCCAATAGGCCAGTGAGATGGCTGCTTTAGACAGCACCCAAAGGGGCATTGCTGGGGGCAGCACTGAGACTGAATTATCATTTGGACACTTTGTTGTCAGTGCAGCTCAGTAATGCTGAGCTTGGAAGGACTACAGGTTCAGCATTACTGAGCTCGCTGCCCGGCCCCTGCTCTTATCACCCAGGCAGATGCAGTGTCCTAGACTACTCAGTAACACTGAGCCTGATGAGCAGAGCTCTTGGCTGCTATGCAGTGAGCTCTGCTCATTGACTTTATGTTTGCTTTTTTATTACACTCAGCATCAGTAAGATTACTGCTGGAGGCATCTGTTTTTGCCATGTGGGGAGGAGGATGGGGCAGCAAAAATGTCCACCTCAGGTGGCAATAAACCTAGGTATGCTCTTGATGTTTGTTATGTATGACATAATGTACTCCTACTAAAAATGATTGATGCCATATGTACTTTATAGAGGTGGTGTACTATAGACAAATAAAAACAATACTTTTTATAATAATTACTTTCATTTCTGCGGTAATGACTGATTTGTTAACAATGCAGTTGCTATCCACGGCAGCACACTTTAGTGAATCTGTTTCAGAAATATAGGTCCACCGAACATTTTTTCTACAGCATTGTTTAAATTCATCCTGTGGGGGAAAAATAATATCAGCCACTCAAAAGTAGTAAAACAGAGTTATGGGGTTGGTTGATTCATTAATTAATATACAGAGTGAATCTTTATATAGTTTAGTGAACAAGGTGATGCAGAGTTTACTGCAAATATCTAACCATGTGCAATTTAAATTGAAAAAAGTGGGGTGTATTTATTCATTGATTCCGTAGATATATTTACCCAACATCTACTCATTTTTTATCAAGATTTGATTTTTCACATTCACTCTCTGTGTCACAGTGAATTTTATTTCCAAGGTAGGCTGTGCCCAACATAGCGACCAACATTTGCTAGGTGAAAAAAACATTAAATAACATTCTCTCAATATCTTTTTTAGCCTAGTATAGCCAAGTGCTGAACCAGCTGGAAGACCATGAGGCTGTGCCCAGATGGTTACTGTAGGTTGATGGGGTGCTGGCGCACTAGTTGTACTTAGTTGGTTGGTGTGTAGTTCAAGCAACATAAGGTTCCTGGGATACTCACTCTCCAAGATATCTGCAGGTATGTGCAGTCACCTCTGTGTACCTGCTTTTAATATTACATTACCATAATAAAAGGTTTAATTTTATTTTACCTTATTAATATGCATATCTGACACTATGAGCAAAGCACATATTTAAATAATGGTATTGTTATCCCTGTAGCATGTAGAACTATGAAGTCCACCTACTGGCTTGGAGCTCTTCAAGCTTCTTCCTGAGACTTCCAGCCTGCTCTTGTGACCCAAAGCACATGCATTGCAATTGAATAAGCCAAAACTGCCATTTCAATTTTTGATATTATGATAACTGATTAAAGGAAGCATGATTTTGTAGATGTGTAGATGTTTTGTAGCATAAGGCCACAGGGAACACAGTATATGTTCCTCCTTGGTTTTCAGCAAGAGATCCGCTGCTTTAAAAACTTGGCTCCTCCAGTATTCCCATCACTTTGCATTATTTCAGTCCATGAGCACCACTCTGCAGTGGGCTGGGAAGTCTAAAAACCTATAAACTATTTTGGGGGTAACTGCTTTAATCCACATGCTACAACATAATGCTCTGGAACCAGCATCATGCCAGTCAGCAGTAAAGAAGCCATATTTTTTTAATAATTGTTAAGTCACTTTACACTTGAAAGAAGCCACAAAAGTAAGTGTCCTAAGATCTATGACTTCCCATATTATTTACTCAGTATCACTCTGATTAACTATTATAAGACACAATACACTCTCAAACTACTTACAGTCGCTCTAAGAAACACAACATCAGCCTCTTCCAGAGTGCAGGGTATACAACAAGCCCAGACATTCCAGTCAGGTTTCCAGTAAAATAGAAGCCAAAGTATTCCTAGAGTAAACACTTGCCCAGCAATACATAGTACTTTTTTCCACTTCACTGTTCTGTACCCAAATATTTCCTGTAAAAAAAAATAATAGCAGTTTAGTTCTGTATAAATATTGTATAGATGAACATAGTCTTTATTAATCAGTGGTGCTTCAAACAATCATTACTAGTAAATGCCTATATACAGTAAAATACTGTATGTAAGTGATCCATCTGAAAAGAACACAGCTAAAGCTCTGTTAAACAGAAAGCCTATTGGTTGTACTAGCAATTAATTTTACATGTTACTAATATCATGACAGCAAAACAAAAAATCACCAAGGCTTTGAACAAAACTTTGATTCCATTTGAGGAACTCAAGGTCCAGGTGAACCTTTACATGGTGTATGATGGGGGGGGGGGGGGGGGTATCCTCAATATATGCTGCTCTACTTGGGCCATTTACGAAGTTAACATATATATGGCTGCATGGGAATCCGACCTAGGGGTTGTCCTTTCGTTGGATGAATGGCAACAGTGCGTCTCAAGGCTGAGGATGGGAATCCCCAATGTCTCCCTAGCGGAGGCTAATTATAAAGTTTTCTCGAGATGGTACCAGGTTCCAGTTAGATTGGCACTCATGTTCCCTGGCACGAGCCCCTTATGCTTTAGAGGATGTAATCAGCAGGGTTCTATGATCCACATTTGGTGGCAGTGCCCAAAACTGGTTGGCTTCTGGAATAGGTTTTTTGCCCTGATCTCTGAGATCCTCCAGCTCCATATTCCAGGCTGAAATCAGCCGTACATTGGCTTGCTTCGTGTGGCTTCGGATCAGCCGAACATGCTCAGCATGTTCGGCTGACCGGAAGTGCAGAAGGAGTTCGACTCAGCCGATCCAACATCTGGATCGGCTGAGCCGAACCTCCGGCAGGCTTCACACTGCTGTTCGGGCTATTCTGAAAGATCCCGAACAGCAGTGAGAGAATAGCCGAATGCCGCCGAGCGGCATTTGGCTCGGCTGTTCTGCACATGTTTATTTAAAGTTAATGTTTATTTAAAGTTAAACAAGTAAAACTTTAACTTTCAAATACAACATGGTTTAGCCTTTACCAGTGAGTGAGAAAATGTCATACTGGATTACTGTAACTTTCAGCTGGTACTGGTTTGTACCTAGAGCTACATCTACATGCATTATAAAATGTGTGACACAAATGTTCAACACCTTGTTTAAAATGCAATAAGAATGATGAAACCAAAAATATTATATGTAAAATAGAATAAATAATTCTGGCTAGCAGCAACACAGGTCTGTGGTTGCTTATGTGGGCAATGTAGATCTGTAATTACGTACGCCTCCATCTGGTGGTTGCTACTATGCACTTATTCCACACTGCAGCTAACACATGAACTTCAATAAATACCTACAGTATATAGGGATCTCAAAACTTCCTGGATTATGACCTTACCCTTTACTTTGGATAACACTTCTGTTTGCCTTGACCCCTAGCTTGTCTGACCAAGACTTTGTTTGCCACCTACATCGACCCCTTTCCTATTTGACCACAATTCTGCCTCTCCAATTGGTAATACACTTGTTTGTATGCTGTTTCTCTGCCTGTCTTAACACTTGCATGGCTCTAGCACTGACTCCATGGGTTTGATTTACTAAAGACTTAGATAATTAACTTAACCCAGTAAACAGTTGTTCACTTTAAAAAGGCAAATGCACAGGGCAAATGAAAATATAGGACTTTTACTTGCACATGATTGAATGATTGCCATGAACACAGTTCCACTAGGTTAGGTGATTATTCTACTCCTTAAGTAAATCAACCCCAATGTGTTGTTGGATGTCACCTCTAGCTCAGGGTATTTTTTTTATTTTTTATTTTGTCTTTTTATTGTGCTTGTCACACCTACCCTGCCAAGTTGATTGCCAGTGACTCTGGCCTTGTACGGCACGTAAACTTGACAACTGTCACACGACACAAGAGAAAAAATATTTGAAATGTGTTCAGTAAAGCTCAACAAAAAAAAATTGTATGTACAGTTTCTGATATTAAAAGGCAAAAAAAGTTAGTTGCTAGAGACTTAACTGAAATGGGAGCTTCTCTAAACATGCAGGTACCACCCACAGACCTGGAATCTTGCCAAGGTACTTATTTTTACTTAAGGTATCCTGACAGTCATATAGCCACTGAAGATCTGGAACCCATTACAGACAGGGGTGACCCCTACCTGTTATGGACCCCAATACCCCAGAGGCCCTTGTTCACATGCATGGGCTGCACAGTTGATATTTTTATCAATGTGTCAACTGTTTTGTTGCTGTCCATCACTTCTTCAAGTTTTCAAAACCCTGTGAGTACCCCTTTGACTCTTCTGACAGCCTATCATGATACTGGTTATAGGATCCTTCCACACTGCAATTTAGATAAAAGAAGAATTTGGCCATGGCTTGGCATGTGACCACAATTTAAGGTAAGGGCTTGTAGTTTATTTATTTAATATAATCTAGTGATTAGCAAGAGGTTGGTATATGGGGTGTAAAAGGTAGTAATGAAATTGTTATCCCAGAGAAGATGTTTAAACTAAAAGCAGATGTCTGTGCATAGCATTAAATGGATGCTTATGTGCTGCTATGCACATTTAAATCCCCAGAGAAAAGTCGGACTCTAACCTACCCCTCTTACTTCCCACACCTTAATACTGTTACCAAAGTGATGGACAGCCTCATTGACTAATAACATTAAACTCATGGTTTAATGTTATTAGTCAATGAGGCTGTCCATCACTTTGGTAGCAGTAATAAGGTGTGGGATTGAGCATAACTCAATCAAATATTTGCATAATGGAGTGTACGGGGCTCTCTGAGTATGCCTGTGGTATCTGATAATATGGTACAGACACCTGGCAAGAGTTTAATAGGCTTAAAGGGAATATGGGCTTTGCCCATGCAAAGTAACAGGTTCACTTTACCAAAGTAAAATTTACACAGAGCTTAGGGCTCTCACTGACCCCGTCTTACATCACTTGGCCAATCACCAAGCAACATCACTTTTTTGGTGGTTAATTGCTAACTCTTGTTAATACAACCGGTTTCTCCCCTGCTACAGTTTCTTGCTTAACTCTAACCTAAAAGTCAGAAGCAAACATTATCACCCGCTATGGTAACCCTAAATAACCTGATCATTCCCAAGTGTCATATTTTAGATCAAAATAAACAAATCAGTATGATAATAATAATAATAATAATAACAATAAAAATGTTTCATAGTTCTTAAAATCATGTTGCTGAACTGTAGAGTATGACAATTGTACTATAAACATTTCTGGTTCTGATTCTGCATTCCAGGTCAAAAAATTAGATAGGGCTTCTGATTGGACATTACAGACAACAAGAAACATTTCTCTTAATAGACTTTCATGCATTAATGTTTGTGTTGAAAAAAAAAAACCTCCTAAATCAACCTGTGATCACTATCTTCTAAGTTGGCATGCAAACAACATATTAGAGCAAAAGGAAAATAATACTACATAGGATACAATAATCATAAGACAATGTATACAGTTTTATCCCTCCTCCCCAAACTTTCCCAAGATAAGATCTCAATTTATCCAATTATACATACAGTCCTGATTTAAATAACTCTTTGATTAAAATGTATGTTTAGCATTGATCCTTTCTATCCCAAGCAACACTGTACAGGGCTGAGACTATGATGCATTAAACAAATTACATAGATAGATTTTTTTAGTTACCATTTCATTCTCCTCGCCTTCATTAAGCAGTGCCCTGTAGCCATTCTGTACATGTGTCCCCATAGTTCTGTAAGGTATCTCGCAGTGCCCTCACAGATGTCCTCTCTCACCTGCAGAGCCACACTAAACTCACTCTCGTGTATTTTAAACTCGCCCAAAGCCTCTGATTACACACCTTTTCAGGGAATGATTACAAACTATGGGGTGGTTCTTGAAAATAAGGCTTGCATAATGTGTCATTAAATAAGATTAAATGTATATCCACTGTTGAACAGTGCATTTTGTCCTAAGACATATATTTACTTTTATTTGTCTTATTTACTGCTAGTGCACACATGCTGATAAGATCACCAGTAAACAATCAGTGTTTGAGGATGTAGCCTTTTCTTTCTCATCTAATAAAACCTGTTAACACTTCACTACAAAGGACAATTTTCTAATACATGTTCGTTACCTAATGTCTGAGGCCAGAAAAAAAAGAGGCTGGTCAGACTGTTTAGACTTTTTGATGTTCTTTCAATCTTACTACCTATTCAGACCACTTAAGGCCACCTGCTTTTCGGGTTACTTGTAGTGCAAGTTAATATAAGCCTAGATCAGTTTAAAGTGGAAGTAAAGCTTCCAAAAAAAGTCGCTTCTGCATTTTTTTTACTATGTGCTTCCAATTTTGATATCCCTTGGAGAGATTCGTACCTCAAATTGGCTATACACGGAGACTTATTTACCGCTAGGAGACTGGTGGCAATGGATATCCACCATCCCTCCCTCATTATCCGAATGGATCTCTGAGTTAGATAAAATTGTAATGTGTGAACGCATTACCTATAAATATAGAGGGATTGGTGAAGATACATTTTTTTACTCTGGTCCAGATGGCTACACTATCGTACACATTAAGGGCACTCTAGGGGGTCTATTCACTAAGCTGCTGCAGGCAGCCAAGTGACTCACCGACCCCAAGCGAAGTGAGCCGAACCCTGTTTGGCTATTCACTTCAGGCAGGTACGACTGATTCCAGCCGTATATCGGCTGAAATCAGCCGTACATCGGGTGGCTTTGTGTGGCTTCAGGTCGGCCGAACATGCTCCGCCCTCATGCTCCGACCCGAAGTGCAGAAGGAGTTCGACTCAGCCGATCCAACATCTGGATCGGCTAAGCCGAACCTCTGGCAGGCTACTCACTGCTGTGGGACTGAGCAGAACAGAAATAGTTTAAAAAGTAGAAGAAAAAAGAAAACGATTGTGCGGAGCTAGCAGTGACAGCTAGCTCCGCCCAACTGTTTTCTATTGGCTGGGCCGGTTCTGCTGCCATAAAAAAAAAAAGGAATTCCCATAGGAAAGCATAGCTAGATACCTATTGGCTATTTCACTTTGCAATAGCCAATAGTAAACTAGCTATTGCACCCGCCCTCTGCTGCTGTCAATCACCATACAGGGACCTAATGGAGAACTGCAGGTCCTCCTCTGCTGATTGACAGCAGCAGTGGGCAGATGCAATAGCTAGTTTGCTATTGGCTATTGCAAATTAAAATAGCCAATAGGAATCTAGCTATGCTTTCCTATGGGGATTTTTTTTCTGGCTGCCGTCAGAAAGAAAAAAAAAGAAAAAACCGAGCAGGCAAAGGTTTACTATGCTCGATCGAGCAGAGTGAACCTTTCTGTGAGAAAGTGTTTCTCTCCCGGGCGGCCGGGAGCCTATTAGACTCCTAGAGCGTCCGGGGGAGGAATGACAGATGTGTTCCTGGTTACCAGGTAACCAGAAATGACATCTGTCATTACACACTGAGAATATGGAGGAATGACAGCGTCCCTGGTTAGCTGGTAACCAGGGATGCTGATCTCTCTGCAAGTGGCCGGAGCCAGCCGTGAGATGATGGCTGGCTCCGCCCAGCTGTCAGAAGCAGGCTGTCGGCCGGCCATTTGGCCAGCTTCGGCTTTCAGCGCAGCTCAGTCGAGCCGAGGCATATGCCTTCGGCTCGGCTGAGCCGCTCGGCCATGATCGGGAGCTGTATGGGCTATTGTGAATAGCCCGTACAGCACCCCTTCGGTTCTACTGAACCGAAGGGGTCCTGGTGCCAGAGCTAGCCGAAGGTTCAGCCGAAGCTAAGGCTAGATCCTTCGGCGACTTTGTGAATAGACCCCTAGAATTTCTTCATGGTTTTTTTTTATTATTAATATTTACACATATGAGGGTCGTATATATGAGCTCAAGATATAAGTTGACTAATCCATTTCCAAGTTTCTGTTTCTGTTTTAATTACATCAGCGATGTAAATGTGTATATGAGCCTAGGTGATTTGACCTAAATTAGTTAGCTCCTTTTATCGATATGTGCATATGATGGATGTACAGTTTCTTATTTTTGTGTTATTGCTTTTGGTTGTTTCTTATTTATTTGTATTATGTTTGTTGTTATATATTTTTCTTATATATTGTCTGTTTAACTACCTCCCGGCCGGCCGGGAGCTCTCTAGATCTGAGCGGGCGTCTTTAGACGTCCACTCAGCCACGCCCACTCGCGTTGCTGACAATTTAAAAACAGGCACCGATGCCTGTTAACATACATGCGATCCGCCAGCTATAGAGCCGGCCGATCGCTTGTTTGAGCTGCCGGCCCGTGCCCCCCCCTCCCTCCGCTGCCCCCCCTCCTGTTGTCACGCTGGTCCCGGGCTCTGCTGTGACCAGCTTAGTGCCTCTGTCACAGGGGATCAGAGGGAGATCGGTAAACAATCTCCCTTGGTCACCTCTCCGATGACAGTATAATACATCACTTCCCGCAATCTTGTGTCACTCTCCAGCTTCAGACGCTGGAAAGAAGCTGATGGAGCAGATCTCTGCTTCATCAGCTTCTTCGGGGGGTCCTAGGTGAAAGGTCTTGGAGACCCTTGATGTCTTCATAAAGAGGACCTGTCACATCTTTTGCTATCACATGGGGGGTTTCTTAGCCCCCTATGTGAGAGCAATAAAGTTAAGTAAAAAAAAATAGGAAAAATAATTAAAGTTTCCCAAAAAAAATTAAAGTTACACATACAAAAGAATAAAAAAAAATGTTTTAAAAAAAGTCGCCACACATACATACACGCATGCAAACATGCGTCGGGTGCGCATACCTGCGAAAATAGCGATTGCGCTCATTAGGCTGCACATGTTACATATTGCCGCGAACGTCGCAGTGAGAGCAATAATTCTACGGCCATCAATCACTGATAACACTAAACTGATGAGCGGTAAAAGCTTTTAAAGTGTCGCCTATAATTTTGAGTATGGTAGTTTTTTGCCATTTCGCGGGTGCACGCAATTTTTAAGCTTGACATGTTTGATGTCTATTAACCCGACGTGACCCCATCTTTTTCCATGCTTCCGTGGATCAGACAAGCGTTTGCGGTGTTTATGGGCTAGAGGAGGCTGCTGAATTTAGGTTTTATATTTAGTTTTGCCCTGGCCGTGCGGGAGCTCCGCACTCTGCGTCCGCTACATCAGGCGCCGGAAACGGAAGTCCCATCTTTTTTATTTTGCAAAAAAAACGGGGTAATAATAATTGTTTCCTAACATAATGGAAAAAAAACTATTTTTTTCAAAATTTTCAGTAAATTTTCTGAAATATAGTAAAAAAAACCCCAGTGGTGATTAAATACCACCAAAAGAAAGCTCTATCTGTCCCCAAAAAGTGGTATAACATTCATTTCAGTACAGCGTTGCATGATGGAATAAATGTCAGTCAAAGTACCGCAGTGCTGAATACTGAAAAATGGCCTGGCCAGGAAGGGGGGTCTAAACACCTGGTCTTCAAGCGGTTAAAGAAAAATTTAATAAAAATTATCTGATAATAATAAAAAAAAAATCCCTCTCCTGCTTCTACAGCATCACTCCCCACTGGTCAGACCAGTAAAGCATCACTTCACCCCTGCTCACTTGTTGGCAAGTGAGATTCTTCCATATTTTGGGCAATGAGGGAGTGATGCCGTAGAAGCAGATGAATGCTCAATTTAGCAATCTTGCTGATGAGTTTTCACCAACAGTATCAAAGTTGATTTGAGTTGCTTTAAAGACCCATTTGGGTATAGAGAAAAAAAAAAAGTAATTTTCTTTTAAAAATTATAGTCGGGCACAAAATGCTCTCATCCATACTACCTGCTGATACCCCTATCATACGAAAAGTAAATGTTTCCCTTTTACACAAAGTTCCCCTTTGTGCATTGAAAATTCCAGAACAGTGATATAAGACTGAACTCCTGACTTTTTTTAATGTTTGCAATATATCCATTTCTGTGTTAAAACAAATTTCTCTCAATTCCCTGTAAATGTATATCTCTGTAATATAACCTTTGCAGGTGCAGCAGCTATCTCGAGCCCACCTTCCTTTTGCAACCTCCATTATTCAGCAATCAGTTCTCCCCCTGATCTATACTGTAATTGGCCTCCCTCTCACAGCTATTAGCTTTCTTTGTCATGATTTTGTTCACGAGCTTTATGTGAAATAACACATCCCGGCATCTTGTAGATATTGCTGCAACCAGTCAACCAGTCAGCAGAGTGCACAGAGAAAGTCTGCAGCACCCAGTTGTCAGCACGGAGATGCAGGAACATCTAAAGGGATCCCAAGGAGTACTTTCATATAATTATTTTGAAAAAGATCTGAACTAGAACTATGTGACAGGAGTCTGCCACCCCCTTCCACCAAACTCAGAGCAAAGAGCAGCAGACAGACCCAGTAATGGCATAATTGGGTCTCAAAAATAGGTATATCTTGAAAAATAAAATGGTATTATACGTGCACACTACACTTCAGCTTTAAATAAGGCATGTTTTGCAATATTTCTTTAATAGTGTTATGTACCCTTGTTTTGAAAGTAAGTTGCATTTAAAAAAATAGTTCAAAATGTAATATATAACAAATTGGCAATTTCACTTTGCAATAGCCAATAGTAAACTAGCTATTGCACCCGCCCTCTGCTGCTGTCAATCACCATACAGGGACCTAATGGAGAACTGCAGGTCCTCCTCTGCTGATTGACAGCAGCAGTGGGCAGATGCAATAGCTAGTTTGCTATTGGCTATTGCAAATTAAAATAGCCAATAGGAATCTAGCTATGCTTTCCTATGGGGATTTTTTTTCTGGCTGCCGTCAGAAAGAAAAAAAAAGAAAAAACCGAGCAGGCAAAGGTTTACTATGCTCGATCGAGCAGAGTGAACCTTTCTGTGAGAAAGTGTTTCTCTCCCGGGCGGCCGGGAGCCTATTAGACTCCTAGAGCGTCCGGGGGAGGAATGACAGATGTGTTCCTGGTTACCAGGTAACCAGAAATGACATCTGTCATTACACACTGAGAATATGGAGGAATGACAGCGTCCCTGGTTAGCTGGTAACCAGGGATGCTGATCTCTCTGCAAGTGGCCGGAGCCAGCCGTGAGATGATGGCTGGCTCCGCCCAGCTGTCAGAAGCAGGCTGTCGGCCGGCCATTTGGCCAGCTTCGGCTTTCAGCGCAGCTCAGTCGAGCCGAGGCATATGCCTTCGGCTCGGCTGAGCCGCTCGGCCATGATCGGGAGCTGTATGGGCTATTGTGAATAGCCCGTACAGCACCCCTTCGGTTCTACTGAACCGAAGGGGTCCTGGTGCCAGAGCTAGCCGAAGGTTCAGCCGAAGCTAAGGCTAGATCCTTCGGCGACTTTGTGAATAGACCCCTAGAATTTCTTCATGGTTTTTTTTTATTATTAATATTTACACATATGAGGGTCGTATATATGAGCTCAAGATATAAGTTGACTAATCCATTTCCAAGTTTCTGTTTCTGTTTTAATTACATCAGCGATGTAAATGTGTATATGAGCCTAGGTGATTTGACCTAAATTAGTTAGCTCCTTTTATCGATATGTGCATATGATGGATGTACAGTTTCTTATTTTTGTGTTATTGCTTTTGGTTGTTTCTTATTTATTTGTATTATGTTTGTTGTTATATATTTTTCTTATATATTGTCTGTTTAACTACCTCCCGGCCGGCCGGGAGCTCTCTAGATCTGAGCGGGCGTCTTTAGACGTCCACTCAGCCACGCCCACTCGCGTTGCTGACAATTTAAAAACAGGCACCGATGCCTGTTAACATACATGCGATCCGCCAGCTATAGAGCCGGCCGATCGCTTGTTTGAGCTGCCGGCCCGTGCCCCCCCCTCCCTCCGCTGCCCCCCCTCCTGTTGTCACGCTGGTCCCGGGCTCTGCTGTGACCAGCTTAGTGCCTCTGTCACAGGGGATCAGAGGGAGATCGGTAAACAATCTCCCTTGGTCACCTCTCCGATGACAGTATAATACATCACTTCCCGCAATCTTGTGTCACTCTCCAGCTTCAGACGCTGGAAAGAAGCTGATGGAGCAGATCTCTGCTTCATCAGCTTCTTCGGGGGGTCCTAGGTGAAAGGTCTTGGAGACCCTTGATGTCTTCATAAAGAGGACCTGTCACATCTTTTGCTATCACATGGGGGGTTTCTTAGCCCCCTATGTGAGAGCAATAAAGTTAAGTAAAAAAAAATAGGAAAAATAATTAAAGTTTCCCAAAAAAAATTAAAGTTACACATACAAAAGAATAAAAAAAAATGTTTTAAAAAAAGTCGCCACACATACATACACGCATGCAAACATGCGTCGGGTGCGCATACCTGCGAAAATAGCGATTGCGCTCATTAGGCTGCACATGTTACATATTGCCGCGAACGTCGCAGTGAGAGCAATAATTCTACGGCCATCAATCACTGATAACACTAAACTGATGAGCGGTAAAAGCTTTTAAAGTGTCGCCTATAATTTTGAGTATGGTAGTTTTTTGCCATTTCGCGGGTGCACGCAATTTTTAAGCTTGACATGTTTGATGTCTATTAACCCGACGTGACCCCATCTTTTTCCATGCTTCCGTGGATCAGACAAGCGTTTGCGGTGTTTATGGGCTAGAGGAGGCTGCTGAATTTAGGTTTTATATTTAGTTTTGCCCTGGCCGTGCGGGAGCTCCGCACTCTGCGTCCGCTACATCAGGCGCCGGAAACGGAAGTCCCATCTTTTTTATTTTGCAAAAAAAACGGGGTAATAATAATTGTTTCCTAACATAATGGAAAAAAAACTATTTTTTTCAAAATTTTCAGTAAATTTTCTGAAATATAGTAAAAAAAACCCCAGTGGTGATTAAATACCACCAAAAGAAAGCTCTATCTGTCCCCAAAAAGTGGTATAACATTCATTTCAGTACAGCGTTGCATGATGGAATAAATGTCAGTCAAAGTACCGCAGTGCTGAATACTGAAAAATGGCCTGGCCAGGAAGGGGGGTCTAAACACCTGGTCTTCAAGCGGTTAAAGAAAAATTTAATAAAAATTATCTGATAATAATAAAAAAAAAATCCCTCTCCTGCTTCTACAGCATCACTCCCCACTGGTCAGACCAGTAAAGCATCACTTCACCCCTGCTCACTTGTTGGCAAGTGAGATTCTTCCATATTTTGGGCAATGAGGGAGTGATGCCGTAGAAGCAGATGAATGCTCAATTTAGCAATCTTGCTGATGAGTTTTCACCAACAGTATCAAAGTTGATTTGAGTTGCTTTAAAGACCCATTTGGGTATAGAGAAAAAAAAAAAGTAATTTTCTTTTAAAAATTATAGTCGGGCACAAAATGCTCTCATCCATACTACCTGCTGATACCCCTATCATACGAAAAGTAAATGTTTCCCTTTTACACAAAGTTCCCCTTTGTGCATTGAAAATTCCAGAACAGTGATATAAGACTGAACTCCTGACTTTTTTTAATGTTTGCAATATATCCATTTCTGTGTTAAAACAAATTTCTCTCAATTCCCTGTAAATGTATATCTCTGTAATATAACCTTTGCAGGTGCAGCAGCTATCTCGAGCCCACCTTCCTTTTGCAACCTCCATTATTCAGCAATCAGTTCTCCCCCTGATCTATACTGTAATTGGCCTCCCTCTCACAGCTATTAGCTTTCTTTGTCATGATTTTGTTCACGAGCTTTATGTGAAATAACACATCCCGGCATCTTGTAGATATTGCTGCAACCAGTCAACCAGTCAGCAGAGTGCACAGAGAAAGTCTGCAGCACCCAGTTGTCAGCACGGAGATGCAGGAACATCTAAAGGGATCCCAAGGAGTACTTTCATATAATTATTTTGAAAAAGATCTGAACTAGAACTATGTGACAGGAGTCTGCCACCCCCTTCCACCAAACTCAGAGCAAAGAGCAGCAGACAGACCCAGTAATGGCATAATTGGGTCTCAAAAATAGGTATATCTTGAAAAATAAAATGGTATTATACGTGCACACTACACTTCAGCTTTAAATAAGGCATGTTTTGCAATATTTCTTTAATAGTGTTATGTACCCTTGTTTTGAAAGTAAGTTGCATTTAAAAAAATAGTTCAAAATGTAATATATAACATCAAACAATATATTTTCATTGGCTGTAAAAAAATTAACACACAATTTAAATGTATATTGAAAAAAAGTCACTTTATTACATATCAGTATAAAAACAACAATACAAACAATATATCTGTGCTTTATATAACTAATTCTTCTTTGTCCTGTTCAAAAAAGAAATATAATATGTTACAATTTCTATTTAAACTATTTGGAGGTATGCAATGGTGAGCATTTACTTACTAAAAGCTCAGATCACAGAACAGTGGGGTCTATTCACGAAGCTGCCGAAGGATCTGGCCGTAGCTTTGGCCGATCCTTCGGCTAGCTTCGGCCCCAGGACCCCTTCGGCTCAGTAGAACCGAAGGGGTGCTGTACGGGCTATTCACAATAGCCCGTACAGCTCCCGAACATGGCCGAGCGGCTCAGTCGAGCCGAACGCATATGCATCGGCTTGGCTGAGCTGTGTTGAAAGCCAAAGCTAGCCTAGCGGCCGGCCATTGCCCGGCCGACAGCCTGCTTCTGACAGCTGGGCGGAGCCAGCCGTGATCTTACGGCTGGCTCAGGCCCCCTGCAGAGCGATCAGCGTCCCTGGTTACCTGCTAACCAGGGACACTGATCTCCAAACAGCTAACTCTCCCTGGCGCCCCGGGAGTCTCCTGCTCCTGGCTGCCAAGGAGAGAAACACTGCTGTGTTTTTTTTTCTTTATTCTGACACGAGCGATGTCAGAATAGAAAAAAAAATGTCCTATTGAAAAGCATTGGTACATTACTATTGACTATTGACTATTTCAATTTGCAATAGCCAATAGTAAACTAGCATTGTACCCGCCCTCTGCTGCAGTTCTCCATCAGGTCCATCAGCAAATAGTAATGTACCAATGCTTTTCAATGGGAAATTATTATTTTTTTTTCTATTCTGACATCGCTCGTGTCAGAATAAAGAAAAAAAAGACACAGCAGTGTTTCTCTACTGGGCGGCCGGGAGCGGGAGGCTCCCAGAGCGCCCGGGAGAGTTTTTTTTTGACAGCAGCAGAGCTGCCAGACAATAGGAAACTATTGGGCGGAGCTAGCTGTCACTGCTAGCTCCGCACAATCATTTTCTATTTACTTTTTTTACCTTTTTTAACTCTTTTTCTGTTCTGCTCAGTACCTCTGAGGGACCGAGCAGAACAGCCGAGCCGAATGCCGCTCAGCGGCATTCGGCTATTCACTCACTGCTGTTCGGCATCTTTAAGAATAGGCCGAACAGCAGTGAGTAGCCTGCCGGAGGTTCGGCTCAGCCGATCCAGATTTTGGAACGGCTGAGTCGAACTCCTTCTGCACTTTGGGTCGGCCAAACATGCTGAGCATATTCGGCCGACCCGAAGCCACATGAAGCAAGCTGATGTGAATAGCCGAACAGCGTTCGGCATACTTCACTTCAGGTCGGTCATTCACTCGGCTGCCTACGGCAGCTTAGTGAATAGACCCCAGTGTATTTTTTTGTGCTGAAATGTTACATTATTACCAAGGTTTGTAAATTTAAATGATTCAGTTTCTGTTTCCTATGGGAAGTCCACTGAGTAAGTACTGTAGAGAACAACATTAAATATATTGCCACAATATGCTGCTAACTTGACGAGCTATTCTCTTTTCTACTTGAATTCATTGCTTTCAAATACTGGATTGTTATACACTTGTGCTTTGTCATCTGAATGTCTGATAACTGGTTTTGTCCGGTAGGTCTGGTTGATTGGAGGCCAGTCGTGGTCCATTTCCACTGCTCTGATAGTTTTTCTGTACTGACTCTTCGATTTGTATTTGAGGAATGTTTTCATTAGCAGCCAAAGTTTTCTGTTCTCTACAATAAATTCCTACGGGAAGTGCATTGAAAATAATTATTAAATGTATTGACTACCACTAATAAATACACAAATAATAATGAAACCATACATAATCATCTGATTTGTCTGGGTAATATTTAACCACTTCAAGACCAGGTGTTTAGACCCCCTTCTTGGCTAGGCCATTTTTCAGTATTTAGCGCTGCGATACTTTGACTGACGTTTATTCCGTCATGCAACGCTGTACTGAAATGAATTTTATACCATTTTTTGGGGACAGATAGAGCTTTCTTTTGGTGGTATTTAATCACCACTGGGGTTTTATTTTTTACTATAATTAGGAAAAGTTACTGAAAATTTTGAAAAAAATACGTTTTTTTTAACATTATTGTAGGAAACATTTATTATTACCCAGTTTTTGGTAAAATATAAAAGTCGGTTAAATAGACACCAAACATGTCAAGCTTTAAAATTGCGCGCACCCGCGACATCGCAGAAAACTACCATACCCAAAATTGGCCATAGGCCAATTGATGAGCTTCTGCAGCATTTTGCAACCCAACCACTTCAAGTCTACAGTTTACACAGGGATCTCAAGTCTCCCTGATGTTCAGGGAGTCTCCCTCAATTAGACAGTGGCTCCCTGACGTCCGCGAGAGAGGCATTTTCTCCCTGAAAGGTTTACTCTGAGTAAACCTTTTCGCTTGGCTCTGTCTCAGAAGGAAGAAGCTACTTGCTGCACATGACAATTAGACTCAGAGAAATCACGCTTTGACACCTTGTAATTAGTTTCCCAACTACTAGCAAGCTGGAGAATATCAATGGCCACAAGCAATTCAACACAGATTATGAAGCTTAGGAAATACAGTTTGAGGCATACATAGTTTACATGTTTATAAAGTCTATACAAGTGGTTAACATTGGACATAGGCTGATTACTGCTGCCATGAATATTATATGAGGTATGGCACTAATACCTCCTGTCAGAAAGGGTGTGACATACCACAGAGTTAGCAGATCACATTATTACAAACCACTGTGTTCAGGGTACACATATTTCTTGTTATGCCACTTCTCTTCATGGTTGGCAGTATTACTTTAAGGTTATCTAAGGTAATGGTTCTTAATGAAACTAAAACAAACAGCAATATGTCTGCTTGTGGTGTACATTGTTCTTCAAAGTAACATCATCTAGAAATACCAGAGTTTTCCAGCAGTTGGCACTAAAAATAAAATCTAGAATGTTATGTTTTCCTTATTAAACAGTGCAGGCACCATGAGGGTGTGGACATGCACCTCCATTTTACTACCTGATTGGTGAGAAGCAGACGGAGGATTTCTATTTACAGCAAAAACACACATTTAAATATATTCCGTAATATATTGATAATGATAGTGCACAACCTTGTCATCTCTGATCTGATGTTTAACACCTGTACAATACTTACTTCAGCTAAGTATGAAACAATAATGGTAATGATCAATATGACAAGAATAGTGATTCTCCAAGAAGTTGGTAGACACACAAGCTGTAAAAGAAACAGATTTGGAAATATTACCTTATTATTGTTAACAAAGGTGACAAGGAACAAGTAAACAATAGGAAAACCCCATACACATGAAATGGCAGAAGTAGTTAAAATCTCTGCAATGAGGACAGAGACAGCAATGTAAACACTTTTTTGTAGCCTACGAAAAGGTTAGGACTTCTGACAGGTTTTCATTACTGCCTGTGCTCTCCTGTCTGGAAGATCCCTATTCACCACATTTCTTGTTCCAGTGTCAGAAGCATAAATATGAAAGTCAATCTGACCAATTGACTCACACACAGCAACACAACTTGACAGAGATTCTTAGCATTTCTATCTCTACTCAAAACAAACACATTGCGGGACAAAAGATACAGAGACTATTGGGCTTGTTGACATCTACAGAAGTATTTGTACACTGGCAAACAGTGACCAATGGCACCAACGGCACCAACGGCATTCAGAATAATGTTTTCTTCAATCAAAGATTCCTCTACTCACTTCTTGTGCCAGTCTCTATATGTAGCTATCCAAACCAACATATTTTCAGCAATGTCTGAGCTGGTGTCTTTTTCCTGTAGAGAAGCCTTGTAGGTGTTACACAGGGACAAGGTAAGGTCATTTTGACCTCAACCAAGAATCAGCTTCTTGCTCCCCTATTTCTCAGTGGCTCAGATAGATAATCATCCAAGTGTATGGTCTCATGGATCATGTTTAACCCATTGCTGTTAAGACACACTCTCCAGATCCATGAGTGCTTTTTGGACCTTTTGGCATCAGGCATTTGTTTCTGAGATTAGCAAAGCACACTCTATAAGTTTTACCAGGTGGATGCTCAAACCTCATCTGATGCTGGTTTGGGCATAAGGTCCTTCAGAAGGCTTTTTGAGCCACAGGCAGCCCACCAGTTGTGATTTTTTTTTGTATTAGTTTGTTGTTGTTTCCCACCCTTCAGTTGGATGGATTTGGACATCCCAATGGTCTCTCAATTCTGTGTCCCTCAATGAATGAGAAAGACAATTGGATTTTTGATCCTACCGTAATATCCATTTGTTGGAGTTCATTGAGAGACACAGGTCCCACCCCTCTGTGTCTATGATTATGCTCTTGGTTTTGCTTTAATACAAAACTGAGGCATGCAGGGAGTAAGGTGGGTTATACCAGGCTGGTCATTGTTTTTTAGTTTGCCTGAGTCCAAATTCTCCTGCAGACAGCAGTAAAACCCAATAGCCTCTGAATCGTGCGTGCCTCAATAAACTCTATGGATTACATGGTAAGTACAAAACTCACATTTATGTGTCTGTAGTTGGGTTCCAAAGTGTAATTTAGGACAAAACACTTATTTTAATTTTGACTTGGAAACATTGTCAACAGGAGAGGAAGAAATTAGAAATCTCTTCTGCAAAAGTTTAAAAAAAATAGTTTTTCTTAATGATTGGTGGGGAAGCATCTTATGCAGCAGAGCGCTAATACTTAACAGGAGAAAACCTCACTGATCATGATGGTACTTTGTAAGCACCAGCAAGAAGAAAGTCTGTTTAATACATACACTCTAAACTACAGAAATCAACATTGCAAAAGCTGGAATTCCCGTCTAAAAAGCTTGCAAAACAAATTGGTTCACTTACCTCCATCACTTGATATATACTGTGGATGTCAGCAAATAAAAGGTAGATGCAGACTCCAAGCTGGACTATCAGTACGGCAGTAAATGCATCTGTGGTGAATTAAGTTTATATCATATTTACACTGTCAGCATAACCAGCAAAGCCAAGGGTTGGACATACAAGCAGCATTTGATGACTGACCACATCATACCCCTGAATGACCCTCAAGTATATTCTGTATCTGTCACACATTTGCACATACTGACTCTTTAAGGTTATCTCTACTCATTTCAACAGACAAAAATTTTAAGCCCACCCAGCCCCAACGAATACCAACAGCCAGGCCCGGATTTCCCACAAGGCCACCGAGGCACGGCCTCGGGGCAGCAGGGCGCAGAGGGGCGGGAGCGGTGTGGGGTCCTCCAACGCCCGGAACATACAGTTCCGGGCGCGGGGCGGGTAAGTTGCCTTGTGGGGAATCCGCTCGTACATTTACAGGTGATCGCG
>NW_017306297.1:885021-892780 GCF_000935625.1 Nanorana parkeri
GGAGGGGGGCGCATAGCAGAACCTGGCCTTGGGGCGGCAGGGATAGTAAATCCGGCCCTGCCAACAGCAATCAAATGTTCACATTCATAAATTGACAATTACTGGACTGTTTTGTGTGATAGTATCTGCACATTTACTATTAGCAGTTCACCAGATAATAAAATCTGCATTTGCTTTTAACAACTACCCAGATAGCAAGGATAACTTGCCAAAAACTTGGTGCAGGGTTAAATTGTAATTCTTGTTAATTTGCTGCACACATTCCTGGCAAGTGGTAGACTTGCAGAACACTTGCAGCACAAGTTCTAGTTGACACTTTTTAAATTTGTAGCAAAATTGCTTGGCAAGCCTACAGCAAGAGTCCTGCAGGTCTTAGCAAGAGTCTGGAGACTTGCGATGCAGACTTGCTGTAATTGTGCAACAAAATTGTGAAGCTTGGCAAGTCTGCAATAGTTTAGCAAGTCATTTTCAAACTTGCAGCACAATTTATTGCTATCTGGGTAGTAATGTTAGGGTAAATTCCTACTTTTTATTTTTTATGCCTTTATTAAACCACTTCTTTGGTAAATAGGTACTCAAACTTACATCAAAGATACAATTTAAATAACATTTTTGTCCATTTCTGTTAAATAAACAAACACATTTATTTTTTTCTAATCAAGGTTTTACAGCTAATTTTTCAAAAAAGGCTTATAATATATTTAGTGATACTTACAATTTGTATATATAGCTTGCCGGAATGGCTTGCCCTTGGAGAAGACAAACGCCACAATTATGCAGTGGATAGTAGTAATCAGCCACAAGGTGGCTGTCTCGTAGCTCTCATGGCTCATGTTCAGATCAAACCCAGTTTGAGTACTTGCTGTTGGATATATGGTGCTGTTAAGGGACATACTGACATTTGAAGTACTGGTATTTCCAAATGTACAAGCTCTGAAAAAGAAGATTCATATACAGTTATACCATTCTCGTTAATTTATAGTGATTTTCTGTTTAGCTATGTGCTCTTTGATACCTATAAACTATAAATACTATGTAGAACTTATGTTGACTCGTGACATATTAGACAAAAAAAAATTTCTGCCACATTTAATTTTACTATACTAAATTTAAACCTGTGAAGGATTATTGCAGTTGTATGAGCCTCTACACTAACCTCTACACTAGGGATGTCCCGATGCCACTTTTTTAAGACCAAGTACAAGTACTGGCCCTCATGTACTTGCCGATACCAATTACCAATACCTTTTTTGGGGGGACCTGTGATTTCTAGTTACGCCCCTGATAACATGATTAGGTTAATCATGATCCATAGTACAGTACAGTCCATAGTACAGTACTATCTGATTGGACAACACATTTTATAGAAACTCTCTATAGCATCACACCTCCAAACAGAATCTAGCAGTTTGGTGGCTCAGAAATATTGCCTTTAAATTTATTCTATTAACAAGCTTTCCTAGTTCAGACAGTATTTGTAAAAGGTTGACAGAGGTGCTATGGGAGTATAGTAATTCATGATGTGGGTATGAAATGCAATCATAGTATATGGCAATAAAATTTTAACATTTTAAACTAATACTCTATATGAAGTACACACTATAGTACACACACTATTAGTTTAAATCATGATCTATAGTACAACTACATATTATGTATGTACTATAGATCATGATTTAAACTGATAGTGTGTGTACTATAGTGTGTACTTCATATAGAGTATTAGTTTAAAATCATGATCCATAGATAGTAACATGATCCATCCGATTCCAAACATGATTTGAACACAGGCCCTTACTTGATGGTGCCTGTGCAATGGAGGTGCCTCACGAGCTCTCGATAGCTTTTTTTCCTCTCATGTGAGGTTGACGTCAGCAGCTCTAAGCGGCAGAGCGGAGGAGTGTCACGTCACTGCTGTGGGCGAAGCTCCAGGTCGCCGGCCAACTACATTACACCCCACCTGGAGCTCCGCCCCCAGCAGTGACGTGACGCTCCTCCAGCCTTCCCAGAGGACCCCAGCCACCACAGAAGGTAAGAAAAAAAAACAGTGCAAGCTTCGGTGCTAGGCATGGGGGCATTTTGACAAGTACAAGTACTTGTCAAAAGGCCCTGTATCGGGCCCGATTCCGATGCTAGCATCGGTATCGGGACATCCCTACTCTACACCATTTTGTGCATTATTTAATCTGTCTGTACTCATCAATTGTTATGCTCGTTTCAGAAATTCTACACCACTGTTTGTTAACTTTTTAACCCATAAACCCCTTTCTAAAAGCTGATGTTCACAATTTTTCCTGTACCTTGACTTGGGAAAATTTTTTGTCTGTATGAAATAGTGTAGAAATGTTTGCAAAAAAAAACCCAAATGGTTTTTTTGCAATTAAAATCGTTTATTGGGTCATTTTGCAATGTAAGCTATGGTTTGTAAAAGCTTTACACAATTGTTGTAAATGTAGTTTATCAGACAGAAGTAATCCTTGATCAGATCAGAAGTGCCGTTTGTGGACTCCAGGGATGCACCGATACCGTTTTTTTTGGTATCGAGTACCGATATTTTTCTTTTGGTACTCGCCGACACCGAATACCAATACCGGAAGTCCCATTAAGGAAGCCAGGCGGCGTGCAATAACTTGCCACCTGGCTTCCTGATTAGCCGGGAAGCCGGGAGGCATGTAAAGACTCGCCAGCCGACTTCTGAATTAGCATGGAAGCCATCTCCTTGCTCCCTCATCACCAGGTGACAAGGGAGCATGAAGCCGGCTTTCTGGCCAATCAGAAATCCAGGGGCAGGTAATGACTCGCTGTTCGTCTTCCTGATTGGCAAACTTAATGACCAATGAGGAAACCGGGCAGCGTGTAATGCTGCCCGGCTTCCTGATACTGGAAGCTCAGGTATCGGGCTAGGCATCAGAGCATTTGGGCGAGTACAAGTACTAGTATCGGTATTGGTGCATCCCTAGTGGAATCCATACTACTAGTTGAGAAGCTCTTACCTACTAGGATGCACAGAATACCATGTTTGTTGCTGGACGACAATAAATCCATAGGCCTGAATGGCTGAAGTGACAATTACATGAATGACTACTGAGAGCAAGAGCGGAGGTGACATAAGCTGTGCTGGAGGCCGGTATGGTGCTAGTTTTGGATATGCATGGTTTAGGCTCACTATAAAAAAATAAAAACAAATATATAAGTATATATATTTAGCAACATAAACAATGATGTAGTAGTTATTAATAACTTGAACTATACTTTAAACTTGCAAAACCGAATATTTTGTGTTTCTTTCCAGCATTGATTATACAATCTTTGGGCTTTTAGGAAACGTTTGCTGTCAAATCATTAGCATTCAGCCAACAATTGTTTTTACATGCAAACTGATTTTGCTTCTGAATTAAATTGTCAGCAGATGGCATCATCTATCCTGTTTTCGGCATGCAGTAACTGTTGTCACTTGATAATGTACATACTATGTTCCAAGGATAGGCAACTGTTCTGGCCCCCATCCCACTTGCACTGCAATATTTAAAATCTGGTTTTAAATGTACTGGAATTATAACTGTCAAAGCAAGGTAATTGCATGTTCCAGTAAATGCCTTCAAAATGAATTATGTAGGCTTACAAAAGTAAGGAAATCAGAATAGTATAGTAAATAGTACTCTATGTATGGTAATGAGATAGAGAAAAAAACTGTATTGTAAGTTATAGGAAAGCCATATCCTTAGCTCTTTGGTCATACTGCATTGACTGAAAGATTTTGTTGTTTGACTCTTGTTAATTCTGGAGCATAAATAGGACTATAGACAGGGTAATACAATGACTGCATACATGGGCAGGTTTGGAGATACACATTTTTCATACTTTCCTTTTCATACCCAAGTGGATAGCAAAGGATAAGTTGTTTGTGCCCCACACATGGACTTCTTACCTCCACTATATCTTCCAATGTATGAGTAGTTAAAAGTTGAATTCCTGACCTTTCTGATCAGGCGAGTAGGGGGAACATCCTTTTGGGTTTTAATTGTTATGTCCCCACTCAGGAGATTTACCTTTATTTCATGCCCTAGTGGCTATTAGAGTATTGCTGTGAATTGCTCTCCTTTTTCCGGAGTGAATTGTTTATATATTTTCCATTGAAAAATCTTCTTGAGGCTGGTGACAACATCAGTCTCCAAAAGAAAAGGATCTTATAAAAAATTGGCTGGAGTTCACCTTAACATCCAAACTATCGCACAATTACTTGGGAACATTTGATATTAACAAGTTAAGCACCTTCTGGTTTTATCTTTTGCAAACTTTTGCTGGCCTCTGAAAATCAGCCACAGATATAGCTTGAGTGGATAAGTAGTCATATGCAAATTAAGAAAGAGTATTGTAATGTGTCTTACTTGTCAAGCAGACTACAATCGTAACAGCCACATCTTGGACAAGAAGCTGGTAGTTTGACAAGATGTTCACTTGCTAAAAAAGAGAAAGAAGTGCTATAGTTATCACTTTTCATATGAGTTATATATTATAAGTATAAATCAATTACAGCCTGAACCCTGATATTTGAGTATGTATAGTAACCTATAGCAAACAATCAGGCTAATGAGAACATGTACAAAGAAATTACCCAGTAGAGTAGCAGTAAACAAACAAACTGGATCATGGCATAAAGAGTCATGTACTTAAAGACACAGAAAGATGTGACCAATGCAGCTCTCCCTTCCCTGTTGACGAAAACACAAGAAATAATTAGTGACTATGACACAATCATTCATACACATTGACATACTGCAAATATATTGGTTAATATTGATGATTGCTATTCATTCCCTAAGATTAAATATGCCCCAGGAGTGTCTCATCAGTGTATCATTATGCGTATTTGGCTGAACTACTTGTGAACATGTATGAAATGACCTTTATAAAAAAAAAAAGTGGTTTTGGTGGTCAAATCTCCCAAACGTGATCTCTTCTCTATGACTAGGTTAATTTACAGAATCTGGTAGAGAACATTGTCTGTTAAATCATGCAAGTAAAGCAAACAACATAGCATACTTGTTGTTGACTTCCCATATCCTGGAGGTTTGTGGATAAAAGCTATGTCTACAGCAGTACATTTCTTTACTTTTAGCTCACACCTAAGCATTCTACCCAAGGGAAGTGAGTTTTACTTGTTAAATGATGATTGGTGGCCCAGTGAACTTTATGTCTGTACTATGAACTAATTTTGAAAAAAATCTGGTGAGTTGCATTTAATCTTTTTTCTACTGCTTTTGAGAAAATAAAGTCCTCCTGATAAAGTCTAAAGTGACAAAACAAGTCAGGAACGAGTCTAAACATGCACCTCAATTCCCAGCCAGCTAGCTAAGGAGTATTCTTTGGATGGCCAAGAGTTAAAGTGGATTAGGCAGTTCACATGTTATTACAGTATCAAAGTGATTTTTAACTAGTGTGACACAGCACTAGAGGATGTGAGTGAATTGTCTTTACACATCGTTTTAAGTAAAGTTTTTAGATTGTATTACTGTGTTGTATTTACTAAGCAAAGTTTATGCCGTTTGACATGGCTATAAGAGGAGTATAAATACTTGAGGTTTACCAGGACTACTAACAAAAGCTGTTTAAACATTTCATCATAAAGAGTTCAATTTACTGTGGTTAGTTCTGTGTGCACAAGGTGTGGGACTCACTTTTGTTTATTGTGGATTGCACAGCGGTGGAGAAAATACATCTCCCTTTGCATGAACATAAAGTTTTGCATTACAATCTTGGTTAAGAATTACAAATAGATAATAATATAGTTAATAATTATAATACAATCATACAACATTCTTATGGGGACTGTTCATGCAACCGTTCGGCTCCACGTGATCCGAACAACCCGCCGCACAAAATGCTCCCTGAGCTACTTTTTTTTACATGGAAAATGTGATCAGCACATTTTCCATGTAGATTTCAATATAAACGCGCTGATCAGCACGTTTCTGAGCGTTTTTAATTGCGTTTCAGCACTGAAACGCGACTAAAAACAGCCAAAAACTTCTTTCAAAAATTGCGTAGAAACCACAGTGAAACGCTTCTGCCCTGGTGTGAATGGGGCCTGAATGAGGCCTAACACTTTACTTTAATACTGCCACACCAATAAAGGCTGCGGAAAGGGGGATTATAAAAAAAATGAAAGAATGCTAAACTGTAAATAAGCGATTTATGTTAAAAATCGTTTTTGCGCTGTGTTGGTGTTGTGATAAAATGATACAGGCATATATTTAATCGCAACACAAGGTATCACAACGCATGGCAATGCTTCACAAAGCTTTGCCATGCGCTGCCACAGTAAAATAATGTTTTTTTACAAAAGAAAAAAATCATGGACTGCAATGCATTCTAACAATGCACTGCAGCGCATGTGCATGGCATACACCACAATATGGTGCATGTGTATGTTATGTGTGTGTGGGGGAGGGGAGGTTTGTGCTTTTTTTTTTTACACATTTTTAATTTATTTTTTATTCGTTTATTTAATTATTATTACTTTTTTTTACTGTTGGGGGGGCTTTGGGGAAATATCTGGGGTCTGAACAGACCCCTAACATTTCCCTTTTGAAATATAAAAAGACATTGAGGACACAGAGTCCTGAATTCCTTTTTCTGCAGCTTCAGCACTCAATGAATAGAGAGCACTCAGTACAGAGGTTTCCCATTCATTCAGAAACTGGTGATAGTAAAATATTTACTATCACCAGTTTCTGAATGGGGAAAAGCCTCTGTAGTGAGTGCTTCTCCCCATTGAGAAATTCATGAATGAACAGGTAGTGATGTAAATCACATCCTATTCATTCATAACTGGGGACACATAGTACTATGTAGGGATGTCCCGATGCCACTTTTTCAGGCCCAAGTACAAGTACAAGTACTTCCCCTCATGTACTTGCCGATACCAATTACAGATACTTTTTCTTAAAGGGACAGGTGACTATCATTTAACAACATTGTATGGTACATAAAGTAAACCTGTCATAAACAAAATACAGGGCCCAATGGTGACCTCTTATTGTTATTTTCCTGGCTTGCATGCTGACCCTATGGCTTTAGTACACTGAATCCCTGATCTGGAACAATATGCAGATTAATAGTGTCAGAAAAAGGTGCACACTTGTTCGGGATCAGTGGCTCAAAGTATTGAACCAAGGAGTTGATGACAGCATGATAGCCAATGAAGTAGAGGTCAACATTGCAAAGTGAACAACCCATTTGCCTTTAGTAAATCAACCTCATAGGGGTCTATTCACGAAGCTGCCAAAGAATCTATCCGTAGCTTCGGCCGATCCTTCGGCTAGCTTCGGTTACGGGAGTCCATCGGTTAATTCGAACCGAGAGCCTGCTGTACGGGCTATTCACAATAGCCCGTACAGCTCCCGATCATGGCCGAGCGGCTCAGCCGAGCCGAATGCAAATGCATCGGCTCGGCTGAAAAAAAAAACGAGCGGCTCAGCCGAGCCGAACGCATATGCATCGGAGCCATGCTGAAAGCTGAAGCTGGCCGAGGGTACCGGTCATTGGCCGGCTGACAGCCTGCTTCTGACAGCTGGGCGGAGCCGTGATCTTACGGCTGACTCCGGCCACTTGCAGTGAGATCAGCGTCCCTGGTTACCTGCTAACAAGGGACACTGATCTCCAAACAGCAAACTCTCCCTGGCACCCCGGGAGTCTCCTGCTCCCGGCCGCCAAGGAGAGAAACAGTGCTGTGTCTTTTTTTCTTTATTCTGACACG
>NW_017306297.1:894142-894986 GCF_000935625.1 Nanorana parkeri
TTTTTTAAACTTTTTTCACTGTTTTTCTGTTCTGCTCGGTACCTCTGAGGGACCGAGCAGAACAGCCGAGCCGAATGCCGCTCGGCGGCATTCGGCTATTCACTCACTGCAGTTCGGGATCTTTAAGAATAGCCTGAACGGCAGTGAGAAGCCTGCCGGGGGTTCGGCTCAGCCGATCCAGATGTTGGATCGGCTGAGTCGAACTCCTTCTGCACTTCGGTCGGCCGAACATGGAGAGCATGTTCGGCCGGCCCGAAGCCACACAAAGCAAGCCGATGTACGGCTGATTTCATCTGATGTACGGCTGAAATTAGCCGTACCAGCCTGAAGTAAATAGCCGAACAGTGTTCGGCTCACTTCACTTCAGATCGGTCATTCACTCGGCTGCCCTCGGCAGCTCTGTGAATAGACCCCATAGTGTAGCAGATGTAAAAGGTGGGAGTTTATTCAGATGTTTGTTTAGAGGTGTGCACTCCATTGACTCCAACCGATCTTCAAAGAGAAAGTGAAAAACTTGCTGACTGGGGGGTGGGGGGAGATTCTCCTTGTAAAATACCATAGTGTTTCTATGGCACTGCTCAGTCCAGAATTAAAAAAACAATTAAAGTCATAGCCATGTGCGGTGCAAAATTTGATAACATTACACATATTTTAGTATGCTGCATTGTAAGACCTCATTCACCAAAGCAACACCTTAAAAAAATGTGCAGCATACATAAAAAGTGTGATATGATAAGAAAGGGTACAGTGCACATAGTTAAAACCAAGTTAACATTTTAGCCCACACTCTGCACAACAGTTACCACTCCTCCCCATCCCCAGGATGCCTGCCGCACCCCCCCCC
>NW_017306297.1:895024-898539 GCF_000935625.1 Nanorana parkeri
CCCCCCCCCCAGAAAAAAAACACACTCCAAAGGTCCTCTTCCTCTTTTTGCTTAAATGGTGAGTGGTTCCTGAATGCTGCCCTATTCCCTACAGGATTCTTCTATTAGGCCAGAGTGGCTTCATGACAGACACATCGTAAAGGCATATACTTTTATTCTTTTTAAACAGCAGGGTCTGAGTCTCCAATATATTCACCTTCACACCCTGTCCTACCTACAGGCAGGGTACTGCTGTGTGCTGAAATTCCTGTTTCCCCTCCCTGCAGGGTAATTTCCAATAATTTTCAATGGATAATTTAAAAAGGGCTGGGGACACTTGCTGCTTATGGATTCTCTATAGAAATACATATGTATACAATGTCATATAGATAGGGGGGGGGCAGGAAGTGCAGCTCATGAGAGTATCCTGGGTTTCATAATTTCACATAAAGTTAGGGGCCATATATAGGATCTATAGAATGTTTGAAATAGGTTTCACAATTCAACAATTAAATGAAGCATTATATAGTGTACATATATGAAGAGTTTCTCAACTTACTTGATTAGTTCTGGGATGCATCCTATGTTTGGAGTACGGGAAGTAAATGGAGAGGCAACAGAAGCTTCTTGCTCAGAGAGTGATATGCCGGCATGTGCAACTTTTAGAGCCTGGAATGTAAAATGAATTATTAATATTTTTGTAAGACTATTGTGAAAATCCTGCTTGTAAGAAAAGCCTAAACATTAGTAGAAAATATCAATACAAATAAATACTGAAGAGCTCCAGTTTAAAGACCAGCAACTGGAAGAAGACCGTAGTCTTATTTTAGAATGATCATAAGAAAACAGTTGTGGTCATCATGTCAGTTGTGGAAATGATTGGAGTAAACACTCTTTCCCTCTCTGCATCAATAATCCTCCAGATTTTGTTTATGAAATGATTTTTTCACTTAAACAACCCAGAATTGGGCAATCAGATTTGTTCTGGATTACTGTTCATTTAGTAGGGAGGGAACTCAAGATATCTGTATCCTTACTTATGTAAGAACATCTGAGTCTAAAATTGTCCAAACTTACTAACTTTCTTTAAAACATTCATAAAAAAAAAAGAATCATCAATACTTACACCACAGTCATTGGCACCATCACCACACATGCACACGTAGTAGCTGTTGAGATTGACAAGTCAAGATTATTGTATGTTTTTAAAGAACAGTTTCACACAGAAAGTAAAAAACATTTAATGAGCTAACTCTATCCAGAAAAGATTAACAAATGATCTAAAGTCAGAAAGTTTTCTCAGTTTACCATAATATGAATCCTAAGACAGTGCAGCCAGAATCTTGATAGCATCTCTCAGGGTGAGTAGAGGTCTACGGCCTGAAGCCTGTGCTCTGTGAGTTTTTTTATGTTCTTCCTGCATTGCCTATCACATTTACATTTTCAGAGCTGGTTTATACTACACCTGTGCAGTGCATGTTAACATGAGTAAAAGGAGAACTATGGGGAAACCTTTTTTGCCCATAGTTCTCTTCAGGGTCACAGGAAGACATATACTAATGTCCTCCAGTGACCCAAAACTCAGCATATAGCGGGCTATTGCCCGTTATATGCTGAGAGTGCAGAGCCGCACTGCAGCCTGGACGGATCCTGACCATACCCCGCTGGCTGATTGACCCGGCCGGCCCCATCCCACGTCTTTTCCTACAGTCAGTGCGGGAGAAATGGAGAGGGGAAATCCTAGCGTGGAGCGGTTACTAATAGTCACCACTCTCTGCAAGGAAAGGATTGGGAAGTCAGCGATCAGCAGTATGTGTTCGCTGACTTCCCGCTCAATAGAGCCGACCTGTGTCAGCTTCTTTGTCACAGGTCAGCTTGAATTATGGGGATGAGTGTTTTTCACTCACCCCATAATTCTCCTTTAATGTTATGTTAGCCTGTTCAAAAGCAATTTGAAAAGCACACTTAAGCTGGCTAATTTTTTTCTTCTTCAATGCACAGGCTGACAGGACATGCTATGAGATTCCACCAACAATGCTAAATAGTGTTGATGGGGAAATCCCCCCCACCGAGCTATTGTATTCTGACAGCAGCAGATGAGCCGCTATCAGAATATCCAAACAGTGGCTGTAGGTGACTGGCTACAGTCACTGTCTGATTGACACTTTTCCACTGACATTCATTTGATTTTCAGATCAAAGGATGTCGGGCTGGAGGCTACAGACAGGGCAACCCACTTGGCAAGTTTCAGACGAAAAAGAACCAGCCAAAGATTCACTCATAATCATTAATTTTTATGGTTCTTGAGTTTGTCCTTACCCTGGTGACACAGCATTCATGTGTGCATCAAGCAGGAGGTACAATCCCAGTCATTTTCATACACAACCATTTTGTAAACATTCTAAATCATCAGCTGTTATACTTCTAACATTACAAATCCATTAATATTGCTGATGCATTTTTGCTGATATGTTTTATAAAAACAACATTTAAAACATTACAAAACATACTCTAGTTTTTGGAATTCCTCTATTAGACTAGATTTTTGTCCAGGTGACATTCTTGCAAACACAGCCCCATTCACCAGAAGCTGAAAGAAAGCACAAATGTTATACATGTATGCATTTCTCTAACATATCTCTAGCCAAATCTTTTTGTTTATCAGTGTGGATAGACTATGCAAGTTTCTTATTGGTCTGTGTGTTCACACTGTAGGGATTCTTCTTCTGTCTTTGTCCTTGTGGCCATTGTCACTCGAACAAAAAGTGAGGAGGAATCCAAAATGTTAGTTTTCAATGAAACAAGTGGTAAGGGATGATCTATTAATTGGGACACTGTCCTGGTATTAGCTGTCTAAGAGGGAGTTTTGCATAATGTCCTGTTCCTTCCTATTATGTCCTCGGGAACAGGTAGTGAAGAGAAATCACCTTCACAGAATATATACAGCCAAAAAAGGCAGGTGTTCTAACCATTCCCTACTCTATTACCGTATATACTCGAGTATAAGCCGTCCCGAATATAAGCCGAGGTACCTAATTTTACCACAAAAAACTTGGAAAAAGTATTGACTCGAGTATAAGCCGAGGGTGGGAAATGAGGCAGCTACTGGTAAATGTACAAAATGAAGATAGATACCAATAAAATTACATGAATATTTATTTAAAAGAAAAACAATAACATAGCTCTGTAAGTGGAAAAGGGGGTACAGGACTACATATCATGTACTACGAATCATTTAACCCATTCATATTAGCAGAGGATGATTGTAAATCTATTGTTCAGTGCACTCTATATGTAGTATATAGTACATGTACATATAGAGTGCCTGCAACAATACATTTGCAATGATCCTCTGCTAACATGAATGGGTTAAATGATCCATAGTACAGGGTTACATACAGATCATTTAATACATTCATGTTAGTATAATTGTAAATGTATTGTCTGCACTGTATTAGCAGTATATACTCTATATGTAGTATATAGAGTATATACTGCTAATACAGTGCAGACAATACATAATTGCTTAATAAATC
>NW_017306297.1:899293-908631 GCF_000935625.1 Nanorana parkeri
CTTCTTACTTACCTCGCCGAGCGTCGCGTCACTGCTGCTCCGGTGGGCGGCGCTCCGAGCGGGGTCATCTGGCAGTCTCCGGCCACCTAAATTAGGACCCGGAGACTGCCAGATGACCCCGCTCGGAGCGCCGCCCACCGGAGCAGCAGTGACGCGACGCTCGGCGAGGTAAGTAAGAAGAAACCTGACCAGCTCGAGGCGCTGACTCGAGTATAAGCCGAGGGGGGCACTTTTCAGCAAAAAAAATGGGCTGAAAAACTCGGCTTATACTCGAGTATATACGGTAATAACTAAAAAAAAGTTTGGGCTAGAAAAACACATATGTAAATACATTACTTTACTGGGAAACGCAAATTAATTGTGTTAATTCAGCATATTCTGGGTAGAGGCAGTGACTTTTGTGTCACTCTCAGAGAGTCTTTGCCAATGAACCATAATATTGACCAGACCAGATATATACCTTAAATTATTTTTTTTTTTTTACTTGTTCTGACCTGCATAATATTTGCATTATGTATGGTTATGATTAAGTGACAGTATACTGGCAGTATGCTACCAAGTACTGAGGTTTTCTAAGAAAATATGAGCAGTAACGGGGATGGGAAGGCCCAGGAACCAAAATGTCATATTTGTTTCTAGCTTCTCCTCACAAGTCAGACAACAAAAGCAGAAAAACCATTTTATTGGTTTTCAAAAGAATAGTGCATCGTTAAGCATCAGTCAATACTGTTAAATGTTCACTTTCATGTATTTATCTTAAATCTATAGGTGGTACTGCTCATGTATTAATAGAGCTCAATTTATCTGTGAAGGTTCTCATTCATACAGGTTATGGTATATCTGTAAGAAATATGTCAAGGCAACTGGACTTGCTGTATTTTTCTTGAAGACATTTCACTGGTTATCCAACCAGCTTTCTCAATTCAGAATGACTTGTACAAAAAGTCTCTAGGAATAAATATGGTGAATGTTGCTCCAATCCACATAATCTTTTAGTCGCAACCAGGTGTTGATTGCATTTGCATAATTGGAGCTAGGAGGTGTTAATAACCTGCCCAGAGAGAGGTGTTAAAACAGCATTGTATGTGGCAGACAATAGATGTCTCATCCCCCCCCCTTTCTACCTCTATTCAAACTTTGCTTTTCCATTTTTATATAAGTGACCTCTTTCACACCTCTTTTAAACCAGTCCTCCTCCCTGTCTAGGATATATACTTGACTGTATGGAGCAACATTCACCATATTTATTCCCAGATCATTTTTGTACAAGTGATTCTGAATTGAGAAAGCTGGTTGGATAACCAGTGAAACGTCTTCAAGAAAAATACAGCAAGTTTCTTACAGAAACTGTTAAACTGTTAATGTGCTGAAATACCTTCAGGAGACCTAAGGTCAAAACATGCAGTAAAAGTTAATCATTATCCCAAAATAAGAAAAAAACTTACTTTTGGTAGCAAACTTTGAAAATGCTGCAAGACAACTTGATATGTCCTTCCACTCATGGCAAAATGATAGTCGCCCTGTGCCTCCTCTGAAATTGTTCTATGTTCAATATCAATGTTCAATGACACCTGGAGAACAAAGGGTTACAAAATATTAATAAATACACATAATAGCTCTGCTTAAACATTAAGTGGTGTCTTATCCTACTTAATATATCATAGATTTCCACTAGATTCATGGAAAGCTAACAATCGGAATTGGAATCTTACAGGAAATTGTTTTTGTATGTATTTTTTAAAATTGTGTTTTTCAGATGGAAGAATTACGTTTTTTTAAATTTCATTTTGCTGATTCTTAGATGAATATGGTATGTTGTAGAAGAATCGTTCATACTTAATACTTACAGCTATCAGGTGGAGGTAGGCGTCTTTTCAAAATTTCCTACACTAACATTAACAGCTCCCCTGAATAAATCCTGTTTTTTTTATACACTGAGTGGCCAGATTATTATGACCACCCCATCAGTACTTCGTTGGGCCACCTTTTGCCTTCAATTCTGCGGTGATTCTTCTTGGCATTGACTCCATGTTGGAAGGTAATGCGAGGAACCCGACACCATGCCTGATGGTGTCAGAGATTTGATGGTTGTGGAACCAGCTGCCTGATGGCTCTTTCAACTTCGTCCCACAAATGCTCAATTGGATTCAGATCTGGTGATTGTGGGGGCCACCTAAGCAAGGTAAATTCTCCCTCGTGTTCTTGGAACCACTCGTGCATAATACGAGCACCGTGGCATGGCGCAATGTCTTGTTGGAAAAAGCCATCTCCATTGGGATACGCCATCAACATGATAGGATGAACTTGATCAGCAACGATAGATTGGTATGTTGTGCTATTCAGACGTTGTTCCACATGAATTAAAGGGCCCAAATCATGCCAGGAAAACATGCCCCAAACCATAACAGTGCCCCCACCAGCTTGAAGGGTTGTACTCATGCATGTGGGGTGCATGCTTTCATGCTGTTCCCGCCAAATTCTCACTCTGCCATCTGCATGATGCAACTGGAAACGTGATTCATCGGACCACATGACTTTTTTCCAATGCTCGACTGTCCAATCCTTGTGTTCCTGTGCGAATTAGAGACGTTTTATCTTGTTAACTGCAGACAGCAAAGGTGTTCGAACAGGCCTTTGGCTTCCATATCCCATACGATGCAGTGTATGGCGAACAGTGCGTTCAGAGATCATTTGAGAGGATCCCTGATTAAGAGCTGCAGTAATTTGATGTACTGTTGCCCTTCTGTTGTCTTGTACCAGTCTTGCCACTCTCCGTTCTGCCCTAACATTGACTAGTCACTGACTGCCACAATTTTCACGCTCAGACCCAGATTTTCGGCTGACATTCCAGTCTTTAAACACTTTAACAACAGCTGCTTTTGAACATTTAATGAATTCTGCTGTTTTGCTGATACTCACTCCATGGCTCTGAGCGCCAACAATCATCCCACGTTCAAAGGCTGTTAAATCGCGTTGTTTACCCATATCTTCAGGAAAAAATCACTTCTACTGTCGTGGTAAACAACCTGCTTCCCTATTTATAATGGTCTGGCCCTCTAGCAACTTCAGTGCAAAATTATAGCTAATTTGCCTAAAAACGTCAGGTGGTGATAATAATCTGGCCACTCAGTGTAGAACTAAACTGCTAATGCTCAAATTACGCACAAAGCTGACTGAGTCAGAGGAGTCAGAGGAGTTATTCACCTCTCTACCTCATCCCTGCTGTGTTCATATACAGACCTAAAGAAATGCAGCTAAGCAAAAAGAGTCATAAAGGGAGTAGCTAATGCAGGGCTCTATTTTTGGAAACTATATATTTTAAAATCATAATACTTGAGTGTAAATAAGGATTTTGCATAAACAATACAAACGTTTTAAACATCCTCAAAAAAGTGTTAACATTAATGTGTAAAAATTTATAAAAGTGACCCCCAGACCATTAGTGTTTCCCTTTAACAGTATGTAAAAGAAAAAACATACTTTTGTGTCATTGGAAGTTTGTTCTTGGCTCTCGATTGCATGCCAGGAGATCTTTGCAGAGTTCAGTCCAGATGGTTCTTCAGCTTCTACAAGGATAATACTGCTGTTCTCAGGGACTAAGCCAGATGTTTTTGCCACTGTTATGGATGTTTGTAAATTATCACCTGTAAAGAAAAGACGCAGGGGGAATTTATCAAAACTGGAGCTGACAGAATCTGGAGCAGTTGCCCATGGCAACCAATTAGTATCTCTCTTCAGTTTGCTCAGGTAAGATTTGAAAACGAGACAGAGAAGCTGATTGGATGCAGTGCAAATCTGCTACAGTTTTTGTCTGCTCCAGTTGTGATAAATTCCCCCCATAGTATTTTGACCTAGCTATTTTCTTTGATTTAGATACAAGCCCAGACTGGCAATCAGGCAACTCTGGCATTTATGTCTTTATGGCCTCAAATCGGCTGCTTAGGAGGAAAAGGACCCCTGTTAAAAAAATAATAATTGCATTGTAGACACAATTTACTTTTGTTCTATAAAGGATCTAACGAGTGAAAATTTGTGTCAAATAATATTTATGCCATTAATAGTGAGCTCCTCTGGCACCCAAGGTGAAGATACACTTTAAAGGGCTCATAGAATGGCAGGATATATAGACATGTTTAAACTGCCTTTTAGTTACCCTGGCAGCTTGTGGGCAGTCTTTTCAGCCTTTCTATCTCCAGCCTTGGCATGCCTTGTGAGGCTTTGATGTTTGATTTTGTAAGTGTGATCATAAAGCTAGCTAGAGGGCATCACATGGTATTTCCCTTAGGTGAGCAGGAGTATAATCCAACCCTGAGAAGCATCTAATGTCTACATAAGAAACACTACATCCTTGTAGCCATAGAGGCTGTGAAAGACAATATGAACCTCATCAAAATCACAGTTACAACGGTGCATGATTTCATGCACAAATTCTGAAATGCATAATAAAAATTGAACACATCAGTTATTTTATATATTATACTGCACATGCAGTACTAGCTCCTTACAAAAAAAAAAAAAAAAAACTGCAAGTATACGTAAAGCTTCTGGGTTACCAGTAATCATGACAGTCCTGATGTTGGCAGCACTCAGTTCTTGTAGAACAGGTTTGGTTTCAGGTTTTAATCTGTTTTCCATTATAAGCAATCCAAGAAATTCCAGATCTGATTCAACATCCTCCCTAAAATAAAGGGATGTTCAGTTATGCTTGTCTGAACTGTAATTATTTTTCTGCAGACACAGTTGATATTTATGCCAGGTTGTGTGAATAATGTATGGATAGAATGTATTATTTCTGGCGTAGGTGTGTTTGCTTAAGCTGTTTATAAATTAAACTACATGTCAAATGAATCAGAGCTAAGTATATAACTAACACCTCATAATTGTATATCATATGTAGCTGTATACAGTTAATTGCAATGTAAATAATTGGAAAATGTTAAATAAATAAAATGGTGTAAATTTTGTATTAATAACCTTCATCTGAATGACAAGCTGACATTACATTACTGATGGTTTGCACTGTTCAGGACTAATTGGTTGTTTCCACAAAAAAACACTTTTACTTAGTACATCACACCTAATGAAGCTGCCATTTCTACAGAGCTTTTCTTCCTCCAGCACTTTATATGCCAGTCCAATAACTCGAAATCCTTTCATTGTGTAAAACTGAAGTTCACTAGTAAAGCCTTTTGGAACTGTATGAAACAGAAAAATATAAACTTTATTTTTAAACAACAAACTTTTTCTTATTGCTCCCTTTTGATCTGTCAAATATGCCAATAAATGTATTTTGTGATATCAGTTCACTAAAAATATTTTACTGCCTAAGTCAGTTGTGTAAGAACAGCCTTTTGTAACTAATATATAATATTCACTGGATTTGTTCCTGTCCTGAAAATGAGGGCTTATAAGACAAGGTAGACAAGTAATAATGCACACATATTATTTAAAGGAGAACTATGAGGTGAGTGCTTTTCACTCACCTCATAGTTCTAGCTGACCTGTGACAATGAGACTGTCACAGGTCGGCTCAGTAGATCGGGAGGTGAGCAAACACATACCGGCGTTTGCTCACCTCTCCATCCTGTCACAGCTCTCTGCCGTGACAGGGGAGGGGCTGGATTCCCCACTCCCCGCTCCGATCCACCAGCGCTGACTGGTGGATCGGACGGGGGAGGGGGAGGGTACAGCTGGCTCTGCCTCTAGATAGGCAGAGCCAGCTGTCAGTTTTGTCGGGATCCGCTTCAGCTGCGGCGTCTCAGTATACCGCGAGCTACAGTTCGCGGTATACTGAGCCTAGGGTGACGGAGGACGCTAGTTTGTGTCCTCCCATTACCCTAAGGAGAACTATGGGGAAAAGCCTTAACCCCATAGTTCTCCTTTAAGGTATATTTGCACTTTCACACCTATTTAATATGTGTTCCCATTAACATGGCATAAGCTAAAAATATATTTAAACAATGCTTCTTACAGTCTAAATTGCTTTTATTTGGGTAAGGGTTTTAAGGGTTAAAATTTATTCTAGCTTCTCTTTCTTTGAAATGTTAGGAGGGGCTGTGAGGGGTCTGAGGTGGCTTGTCCATTGTATTTTAATGAAGCTTATTAGATAAACACAATCCTCAAATTTGAGTTCTAAATCTTTCCATTAGACAGGCCACTGTGAAAAGGCTAAGCAAATCCTGGAATCAGCCATCTTGCCTGCTATAACAAAAGATCTAAAAGGTAAGACATTTTTTACAAGTTATTTTTTAGTATGCTGTGTGAATAGGAACACATAACCAACATGGAGAAGGGTTTTCTCAAATTTGCAAAAGTAGAATTACACTTTAAACATAATTTTTTCCAGTTTTATATAGTAGCTCCCCATAGTCACTTACTAGTCATACTATAAGGTGGTAATAAAAGTAAGCCCTATGAATATGAATTTGGGTGAAAAACTACCAAAACCATTAACCACCTCCCGTCCATAGCCCAGCGCGCACACCAGTGGGGATACTGTCAGCCATGTAAACAGCCAGCGATGGCTGTTTACATTCAAGCGATCAGGCATCTCTAGAGACACCCGATCGCTTATACTGGCTGTGGGTGTATGCCCCCGTACCTCTGGCGCCGGTCCCGAGATCCGCTGTGCCCGGTGCGGCTGGGACCGGCACGGTGCCGTTGTCAGTGGAGATCAAAGGGAGGTCAGTACACGATCTCCCTTTGATCTCCTCTGCTGTCCCCGAATGCAGGAAGCGATGTGTATTACATCACTTCCCCCATTAAGTGACACTCTCCGGTTACAGATGCCGGAAAGAAGCTGATGAAGCAGATCTCTGCTTCATCAGCTTCTCTGGGGGGCCCTAGGTGACATCAGGGGTCTTGGAGACCCAAGATGTCTCCATAAAGAGGACCTGTTATGTGAATTGGCTATCACATAGGGGATTTCTTAGTAAAAGGTAAAAGCATTTAAAGCATTGCCTATGGCCAATTTTGGGTGTGGTCGTGTTCTGTGACTTCGCGGTCGCACGCAATTTTCAAGCCTGACATGTTTGGTGTCTATTTACCCGACGTGACCCCGTCTTTTATGTTGTACCAAAAGAATTGGGTAATAATAAATGTTTCATAACATTTAAAAGGAAACAGATTATTTTTTTTCAAAATTTAGTGTACTTTTTTGGTTTTATAGTGAAAAATAAAAACCCCAGTGGTGATTAAATACCACCAAAAGAAAGCTCTATCTGTCCACAAAAAATGGTATAAAATTACTTTCAGTACAGCGTTGCATGACGGAATAAACGTCAGTCAAAGTACTGTAGTGCTGAATGCTGAAAAATGGCCTGGCCAGGAAGGGGGTGTAAACTCCTGGTCTTCAGGTGGTTAATAAGGGGTTAAATATTAATAGTGAAATGGGACATCCCTGTCTTGTATCTCTACATTTTTGAGGGAAGTAGAAACATATTCATCTAAATTTTGGTTAGTGGTGAGTCATTCATTACTTTTATTCATATCTAAATTAAAGATAGATATTAGAGTTAAAATATTAGAGGACTTTCCTTGGACACATTGAAGAACACAGGCTGAGGGAAACTGTGTAAAGACTTCCCTCCAGTTAAATCACTGAACCACAAATGTGTTATTAAATGTAAGCTGTGGGTGGCCTGAGCCATACAGCACATACAGAAGATACCTGGGCCTAGCAACCTTACTGGCTGTAGTTGCACATGGTTTACAATATTATTATTAACTGATTTGTCTTCTCTTGACAATATTCCGTACCACTGTCTTCACGGCAGAATTTAGTCACCATCTCAGGAGCTCCTTTCATATATACTACAAGTTTATCTTGTCCAATCTCTTGAGTGATGACAGACATGCGCTGTAAACTTGAAGAAAATGGAAACTGGTGGATGATGGCTATTCCTTCTGCTGGACTCTAAAAGGTTGAAAGAAATGATGAATGATAACTATTCAAATGTTGGAGAACTGAATTATAACTAGTGATTTCCATAAGTAGCACCAGCTAACAAATAATAAAGGATTTCAACTCACAGAACTGCATGCTTGACCAGGCTTTACAACCAGACTAGATGATGCAATTTCATTATCTTCAAAATTTGATTGCATAAATTCCTGTAAAAAAAGTAAGGTTAAAATGTTAAGGAAGGAAGGAAGTTAGAAAATATTAGGTATGATTGTCAGAGGTGTTTAATAAAGCAGTGACTGTAAATCAAGTGTAAGCAAGAGAAATAATGATGTTAACATCGATCAGTACAGTAACCCAGGAACAAATTACAATTGAATTTGCTATAGTCACCACTGCTATTTTCTCTGCCTAAGGCATTCATAAAATGATTGACAACCCTGCCTTAGGCAGAGAAAATAGCAGTGGTAATGTTCCATCCCTATGCTAGAAATATTCTCTTAACTGATCTGACTATAGCAAATTCAATTCTAATTTGTTCCTGGGTTACTGTACTGATCGATGTTGACATCATTATTTCTCTTGCTTACACTTGATTTACAGTCACTGCTTTATTGCATGGAATTAGTGTAAGTACAAAATGTTACTGTTGAAGTATTTATTTTAAAAATAAACAAATACAATTATCATAAATGTGTAATAATTTTTTTTTTTTTTTAAATAAGTAGTGTCCCGTTGCCAGGTTTCTTGATTGCCCGGGAAGCTGGCTCCATGCTGTTTTACTGGTTCCATGTTCTCTCATGGCACTGCCGGTCAGAGGAAATCTCCCTCTGACTGGAAGTTCAGGTATCAGGGGTTAGGGCCGGTTCACACCAGCTCTGCTGTATTCCAGCACGATTTACTGCTGGAATGCACTTGAGCGCATCCCGGCTGGTTTCCTGTGTTCAGGGGCAGAAGGAGGCGTGGTGGAGCGTTGAAGTCAATGGCACTGCAGTCACATAAATGCAGTGGACCAGAACTCAGGCATTGCTATGCCACGAGCTGGTGTGAACCGGCCCTAAGTATCGGAGCACTTGGGCGAGTACGAGCATCGGTATTGGTGCATCACTACGGCAAACCATTATGTTTAATTAGATGCTATTCATGAATGGTGTTATTGCGGTAACTTGGTGTCATGTTATGATGAGGGCATGAGGTCTAAAAACACTGTGGTGGATCCATGTCTCATTTAATGGAAAATGTTTGGCATGCAAGCAGTATGCCTGCCCATTAAAGCCAAAAATATATATCACTGACAATAGATGATTCATGAGAAAGTTATATATTTAATAAGGGTGAAAAAAGATTAATGTCTTTTAATTCCAACTTCCAGCTACTATACTACATATTAAAACAATTTACCACTCAACTGTTAAATACAAAAAAATCCTTACCT
>NW_017306297.1:908729-924898 GCF_000935625.1 Nanorana parkeri
TTTCAATAATTTTTCCTAATTATAATAAAAAATAAAACCCGTAGTGGTGATTAAATACCACCAAAAGAAAGCTCTATCTGTCCCCAAAAAATGGTATAAAATTCATTTCAGTACAGCGTTGCATGACGGAATAAACGTCAGTCAAAGTATCGCAGCGCTGAATACTGAAAAATGGCCTGGCCAGGAAGGGGGTCTAAACACCTGGTCTTGAAGTGGTTAAAGTGATATTGTAAGTTATTTTAAAAGCAGATTAAATCACTCACGATGCATGCTGATTCTTGATGTTTACATGTTTTAGCTTATTGGAGAATCAGCTGGGCCCCTGAGGACTGGCCCTGATATCCAGTTTTAGGGTGGCTCCTTTCCCTTGCAGGGTTGTATGGAGCCACCCTTGTGTGTGTTAGCAAGCTGCACAAAAACACAGGCACAGCATGGCAAGGCACTCCCCTGCCCCCCACTCCTTCTTTCTCCCTCCTCCCCTCTTCCCTTCTCCAAGCTAGGTAGATGAACAGCTGCTAGAGACTGTGCTGTCCCTTGTGATCTTGTACTAGATAAGTTCAGGGAAGCTGAGAGAGTTGGAGCCAGTTGTTTGGAAACATGATGACTGTAAGTGCTTGGGCAAAAATTTAAAGACATACGTTGCTGGGTAATGTTTGATTTAGAATTATTATAAAAAAAATTTTGAAGAGTTTAATACTAGTTTAATCCATCACTTTCTACTTTCCAAATTAGAACACCACTGTATTCTTGCAGTGAAACAATGTATTGTGACAAATTGGCTTTCTTCAAGATTTTACGCAAAGCCCACAGAAACTTGTACTTCTGGGCAAAACTCATTCGATTAAACAAAAGCAAAACTACCCTCAACAGTTCTGTAAAGCGTGGACCCCTTTTTTACAGCTTACTTTACTCCTGGCTCAACTGGCAGAAATAGTTGACACCTTAAAAAAACTAGGTACCACATGGCAAAAAGCCACAACGCTCTCCCAACTTTAACTTAATCAACCAAACTAAACCCAACCAATCATCACTTGATAAGGGAAACGCAAAACAAGATACATTTAAGATTACTAGAATGCAAACAAACCAAAGTTTTGCTTCTATGTGTGCATACACTGTATTTGTTTGTACAAGCATATGCCATATATTGCAATAGTCTCACCTCAGTGATGGGAATGAGATGACTTAAACAAAGCTTGACATCATGCTAGGGCTTGTTTATGTACATCATACTTGTCCTACTCCTACTACTGTACTATCTGTACATTTGTCTTTTTTACATGAAAACCAAATAAAATTAATATGGAAAAAAACATCCTTACCCATTGTGTGCCCTCAAACATTTTTAGATCCAGTGGGTCTCCTTGTAGTTTTCCATCAATAGATACTAAAGAGTGGCAGCAGCTCAGTGCTCCGAGAAGGGGGCTCCAAGGCAAAGTGTCATCTGATGTAAAGTTATGAATTTTCTGGAAACTAATGGAAACACATTGAAAATATTTAAAGCTCATTCAGTGTCACATTTTACTTTCAAAAAGTATTTTCTAATAAAAATGTAATAGTTGAATAAAATATTTAGGTGCCTCTGTTCTGAAATTTGAAGATACATTTCTCCAAAATGCATATAGCTACATAAGTGGATGAGAATGTGTTTAAAGTGCTTTTGATGTTTGTTCAGAATATGTACAGTAAATACTTTAGTGTGCATAGTCTGGGCACAGGTTGACTTTAAGCAAGCATATGAATGCTGCATAGATTTTAGCACAGACTTTTTCCTCCTTGAATGGGTTGATGACTGTTGAGCACTATAAATCCATGTTCCCTCAATAGGGCAGAAGGTAGGAGACTGCAAATGTCCGAACAGAGTAAAGATGTCTTGCGATGTATAAATATGGCACTGCTTTGCCTAGCATCTAGATCAGAGTTCCTGCATTGGTCAATAGACATTTTCACCAGTATATGGAACCTACCAGTTTCCTTGAGAAGGCAGCACTCCCCAAAGGTCTAAACCGTCTTCTGTTAGAGTTCCCGTCTGCCATAAAATCAAGTTATTAAATAATTGTTAAAAAATAAATGATTTTTTTTAACTATTGATATTTTTAATATTTACTTCCTTTTACATAAATGATTTAAACGCATGCATGCTATTCTGTACATGGCTCATAAACAAAGAACAAACTTACTGTAGGTGCAAATAATACCATAAAGTGATTGAATTAAGAGAACAAGGGATAGAATATACATTTTAAAAAATGTCATATTCTGCAATATGATTGCACGCTTACCTTATCAAAACAAATAATGTTCAGCCGACCACATACATTGATCCTTTGAGGACTAATGCAAAAAATTCCCTTTCTTTTGAGTCTGCGCTGTGCATACATGATTCCTGTAGACAAAGCAGCTGACAGTGCTGGAGGGACAGCAGTAGTAATAATGATTAAAGCTTTGATCACTACTTGAGTGGGAGACTCCTAAAAGACAAACAGATGTATTGTTTTATAATACTATATCAGATAATATGTATGATAAGTTTCAGTGATAATCTTGTAATGCTGGAGATCCACTTGAATTAGCATTTAAGTACCACTTTTGCTGCTGAATTGGGATAACACCTATTTTATGTTACATTTCTTTTACATAGCATAACTTAAAAAATAAATAAATACATTTCTGCTTTCATAAAACATGCTCAATTCTCAAAGACAGGTTTTTCTCTGTATTGAGTTTGCCTTAGGTGGCTGGGGAGGGTAATGAGGTTAAGGGGCTCCCTTACAAAGATTTTCCCTCATTTCCTGTTCAAGTATTACCAGGCAGGAAGTTAGGGAAATTCTGTACTTGGGGAAACATAGAATAAAAAGCTGATACATTAAAACTATTCCAGTTGAATTTGTTTGAACTTCATGTTGTTATACAGGTCCAATTATTGTCATATCTTACCCCCTTTAAGACAAAAACAGCCACAGTGTAGATTGTTCCAATCACAGCAACTCCAGCTAAAATCATCAAGAATCTGAAGGCATCTCTATACAGTTTAAAATTCATGGGTTTTGGGTACAAGATAGATCTGACCAAATCTCCTTTAGCAGTATTAAATCCTGTGCATACAAAAAAAGTATTTAATGAGAACAAAACATGCTTTACAAATACACAGATTAATACTAATAATAATTAAATAAACTCAAAACAGTCATGCGTGTACATTTATTCAATTCTGTTTTTTTAAACTTTGTACTAACCAGTTCTTAGGACAACTGCCTTCACTTGCCCGTGGCTAGCTGGCTTCGTCTGAATGACTTCTGTTCCACAGAAAAGTATATGTCTTTTGAAATCCTCTCCACTGTGCGCCTTCCACGGCATGGTATGGTTATTGTTGGGTAGGGAAGTTTTAGAGACAGGAATACTTTCACCTGTTGAGAAAAAAACAGCACTCCTGACATTGTTAAATGTTAAAAAAGGACATCCATTGAGTTTCCTTTTCAGTCTTGTACATAGGATTCTCTGCAAGTGTTAGAGTACATGAAGAAAGTGTTATTCTTCCTATATCCACTTTGAATGATCATGAACCCTAATAGTACTTACTTCGCAGGATGCAACAAGGTCAAACTGCAGCATTGCTTAAAGTCTAAGCATAGGAACATGAATACTGCAGATACAACATCAATTCTGCAGGTTCATTCTCATAATTTTTCCATAAAAATCTGTCTATGATATAAGTGGAATTTGAAAAGGGGAATCATAAATGTGGCTACATACACTTCAAATTGATCTTGGCAAAACACCACACTGGGGATAAAGGATACAAATTAATTTAAACTTTATTTTTATAAATGTATAGCAAGATTAGTATGAAGGGATTACTGCACACCATCTTCAGTCTGACCTATCATTATTGTAACAACGTAGGAGGATCTATTTATAAAGCTATAGACTGGGCCAATGCCGTTCGCGTGGCATTTCCACCACTGGCCGGAGCTGAGAGGCATGGTAAATTCCTATACTCCATCTAGTAGCAAGATTGCGGTGTGACTGGGCAGAAGATTTATAAATAGGCATTAAAGTGTTTACTCATGGAACAACCTTGATTCATGTAGACCTTCTCTTACAGACTGGTACAACTGGCATGGCAATCCGCCCCAGCTGCTGACTAAGATCACAATTGTAAGCCCACACCACGTCCATAACATTAAAATGTGAAAACAAAAATATACAAATACAATTCTAAAAATATAAAATTATGAAAAATATGAAAATTAAAAAAATTAAAAAATAAATAGCAGAACAAAAGTTACTGTATAACATAAAAGTGGGAATCATCTTGTGTAATTTAACACATTAGGTATCCTAGCAGTCAGCTTAAAGACCCAGAACACCTTTTTTGAAAACGACAAAAACTTGTCACCTCTAAATTATTGTTTTTTTTCAATACTTTAAATTAAAAAGTTATAGATAATAAATTATGATAAATAGTTTATGTATTCCTTATGTTTTTTATATGTCAATAGAGTGGTCCTATATTCTAAATATAATATAAAAGGTGTGTCCATACACACCAAGAATTTTTTTTTAAAAACCATTATGGTTTAAATAAGAACTCCAGGAAAAAAAATTCTAAACCCTTGTTGAGGGGATACCCATGTGGGGTTAACTGCTCATTTTTGTCTAGGTAAAAAAAAATTATACTCTGCAGCGGTCTAAGGTCCAGTAAATCATCATGCTCTATACACTGGTTTAGAGCTTCCGATGAGTATAACTTTGTTATTTTAGCACCAAGACAAAAACTAGTTTTTGGTCCTTGCAGTGCAGGGGCAGCCCAACTTAGAGGGTTAAGAAGATGTTTTCCTGGATATCTTCTTTAAAAGTATTCTGGGATCTAAACAGAACATATATTAGTCTGTCTTGCACTGTATGCATGTATACCTGTAAGCATGCTTTCATTCACAATACATCCTCCATTGAGAAGTATGGCATCACATGGTAAGAACTGCTTCTTTCCTGTAACAACGATTACATCCCCTGGCACCAAGCAGTGTGACTCTATCTCTTTACATTCTGCAAGAAAATGTATAAAAAGGATGTAAGTAATACAATAAATGGCACAGCATTTTTTTTAACTGACAAGGTATTTAAAGGCATTGCTGATAAACTGGTTAACAAAGCCATGTGAATGCCATGTCAGTGCTGAACGTAATGACATGGTTTGGTTTATCATATGTTGTATTAAACTCTATAATTTATGATTATGCTATTGAATTGTTTATACTTTTTATAGCATTATCATTATGATATTTCACTAATTGCACCTTACATAAAAAATCCTTTTCTCAGAACCTGGTCATAGCAAATATTGTCCTCCCCCATCTTTAGCTCAGCACATGCCATTACTCTGTTTTTGCACACCCAGCATATGTGAAAAATTATAGAGGAAACTGTGGTAGAAAACAGAAGCAGTGCATGGTCCAGATGTAGGCTGCAACTGACACCCATCATCCAGACAAGAAGGAGAGCTCTACCTTGTGGGGACAAAGACAGCAAAAGAATCATGTCAGAGGTTCTAAACTTTACTTCCTCTGCAAGATAATTTATTTTTGTTACTTTATTTGTCCCACCTAGGGTATATCCCCCATATTTGAATGTAGGTATCATAGAGGAAATTATACCACTAACCAATATGGAGAATATTCACTTCCTATTCTGTCGGACACCAGGAAGTGAGAAAAACCCTCTAAAATGGGGAACCCAACAACAATACATAGTTAACACAGGTTCCAACCCTTCCACACTCCATACAGCATAGAAAAAAAGTGTTAGCCAGGGTTGGGCATTGATGTGTAGATAAATATTATGCAGAAGCTCTCTCAATACTTTACATTTACCCCGACTATATTTTAGTATGCCCTTTATGTAACGTGCCTCCATTTTTCTGACGTATGGTCACCTTGACAGTGTTGTTGGATTTCACCAGGTTATGAAGTTTCACAGATTCCTGTAGATAAACAGGGATATAAAATGTTCATGTATGTTTTATTTGTGATTGTAGAATATTCAAAAAACACTATTGTTTAAGTAAGATAACATGGAGGGAAGAAGGGAATACAGATATCAAATCAGTGTCAAATCGAAGCAGTATTAGGTTTAGTGATGAGATGTCACTGTACCATAATTGCACATGACTAAAAAATGCTAGTACCTTACCTTTCTTAAGTCATAAACTGTAAAAATGATGGAAATGAGAGTCATTATAATAACAGCAATTGAATATTCAATGAACCCCACGGCCAACCACAGAGCTAAACTGCAAACTTCAAAGGCATAAAAGGGGTTCAACACCTAAAAGAAAAGAAAATGCAAAAAAAATGTGAAAATATTGGAAATACCAAGAGAAATGCTGTCATCCTACCACAATAAAAATTAGAAAAATGTAACAATTAGTGGTCTATTTATAAATAATACCTGTGAATGCTTGTTTTGTGCAAATAATGGCAAAACAAATGTTTTTATGTTCTTAATATGTTTTCTTTTCAGGTTGAATGTATTGTGATGTAATAATGCATTATGGTCACTAGATGGAGCCGAGGAGTATAGGAAAATAGTACTTCATTGTTTATAAGTAGTCCCTCACTATGGCCTCTCAGATCCTTTTACTCATATCAGAAATACAACCAAACATTTGCTATAGCTTTGGATATAGTGGGACAGGCTTACAACCCCTGTCAGTTTTTTGTCGGAATTTTTTCTGTCTTTGCCTCTGCTGAAAAGATTTACAGTCATTAGTTGCTGTCAGCAGAATATGAGGGGAACAGGTAGTGAGTAGGAATTCTTCCAAAGGGAACACTGATTCGAGTGACAACTGTTAAAGGTGGGATTTTCTCTCCCTTTGGGAAGATTTCCATTCACTTCATTTTGTGCATCTAGGACTGGAAGTGAAGGGAAATCTATTACCAGATAACCTGGGACGCTGATCTCCAGACAGCCCAACTCTTCCGGACGCTCCGGGAGTCTCACGCTATTAGATAGCGGCTCCCGGCTCCTGGGAGAGAAACACTTTCTACCGGAAAGTTTTACTCTGCTCGACCGAGCAGAGTAAACCTTTCCCTGCTCTGTCTTTTTTTTCTTTTCTTCTGACATCGGAGCTGTTGTCAATCAGCAGAGGGGACCTGAAGTTCTCCATCAGGTCCCCTCTAGTGATTGACAGCAGCAGAGGGCGGGTGAAGTAGCTAGTTTGCTATTGGCTATTGCAAGGTGAAATAGCCAATAGGAATCTAGCTATACATTCCTATGGTGTTTTTTTATTATTATTCTGATGGCAGCAGAACCGCTCTGCCAATAGAAAACAGTTGGGCGGAGCTAGCTGTCACTACTAACTCCGCCCAATCCGTTTATATTTTATTTTTTATACTTTTTTACTGTTTTTCTGTTCTGCTCGGTACCACAGAGGTACCGAGCAGAACAGCCGAGCCGAATGCCGCTCGGCGGCATTCGGCTATTCACTCACTGCTGTTCGGCGTCTATGAGAATAGGCCAAACATCAGCGAGTAGCCTGCCGGAGGTTCCGGCTCAGCCGATCCAGATGTTGGATCAGCTGAGTCGAACTCATTCTTTATTTCGGGTCAGCCGAACATGCTGAGCATGTTCGCCCGACCCGAAGCCACACGAAGCAAGCCGATGTACGGCTGATTACAGCCGATATATGGCTGAAATCAGCCCTACAAACCTGAAGTGAATAGCCAAACTGCGTTTGACTCACTTCACTTCGGGTCGGTTACTCACTCGGCTGCCTACAGCAGCTTAGTGAATAGACCCCTTTGTTTTAGTTTTGGACAGAGAATGGTCAGAGTAGAGAATGGTTAAAATTGCTGCCAGGCTTTTTCTTGCTACCACAGTGTTGAGATTTCCCATTTCTTTCACATTGGATATCCCATCTAAAACAAGTGTTCCTATTAAAAACATTTCCCTTCTTCCAGTTTTGGTGACAAATGCAACATCTTGTTTCTCTGTGACAATGGTTATCAGGTGAATCTCCCCAGCAGGTACACAAACAGCAATTAAAAAATGACAAAGGTTATAACCTTCCCTTACTCTATCCAAAACAAAAAAAAAGTTTGTAGATGCAATTTGTAAATGTTTCACTTGTCAATATAATAAAACTCCCTCTGCTAGCCTTTTGCTAAAATATATTAACATATTAGCTTGCTAGGCCAAGTTCACACAGGCTTTCCGATCAGGTCCATTTTTTCAGGCGCACCTGATTGGGAGCCCGATGTTAGGATCTAGAGATGGGGCATCTATTTACATCTGGTTACCACTGGCTCCGGCCAGATCTAGAAAAACAAATGGATCGGAGATCCGTTTTGACACCTGTTCGTGCGGGTAAAGATGCCCGTCTGTATAGATCCGGCTTACCATAAACTAACATTGGTCCGGTAATGTCAGATGTCGGTAACATTCGTTCCCATAAGTAGGGGATCCTTGCACATATCCCCTTCTGATTGGACCATGTGAAAGGGGCCTTATGGAATTTTGGAAAGTCAACTACAGTATATATTACCTCTTTGAACAATAATTTCCAGATTGGTTCAATGTCAACTTCAATGGCATTTGATCCGCAAATTGTTTTCCTGCAGAAAACAGAAAATTCGTTTTATATGTTAAGAAGAAATATGTATACACTTGAAGGGATATTAAAGTCAGAAGGTTTTAAGCTAGTTCTAATTCTGATTATATCACTTACAATGGAGGCTGTTCCTTGATGTTTAAAAGTTTTAACGTCCTGCAGAATCAGCTGGCCCCCTGAGTAAGGGTTCTGATATCCTGTTTTAGAGCAAGCACCTTTCCCTTGCAGGGTCCTATGTTGCCACCCTTGTGTGTGCTAATAAGCTGTGCTTGTCTCCACAAACACACAGACAGCAAGTCAAGTTTCTCTTTCCCCTCTCCTTGTCACAATACCGTGCGCGGGTGTCCTCACACCACGTGCAGGTATCTATACAAGAGAACCAATACGTGGCCACAAATGCTTACAAACTATAATGTATTAGCTGCCGCTAACCACCACCCGCAAGTAACATGTAAAAATGTAAGGAACAATTACACCCCGGAGACAACAGGGCAACCCCTGGGGAGCAGGACAACACGGAGGGAGTCACTGATCAAGATACCTCAGGGGTAAGGGTCAGGAGTCAGGTAGGAACAGGATACAGGCAACAGGAACAGGAACAGGAACAGGAAGAGGATACAGGCAACAGGAACAGGATACAGGCTATGGCAACAATACTGAAGCACAGGCATCACTGCAAGGAGAGGTTAAATACCTCCCCAGACCAGCACCAGGTGGTGACTTATTTTTGTTTAAGGGGATTTCTGTTTTATCTTGAAAATGATCTAATCTTATCTTGTACCGCTTGCCAATTAGAGGATTAAAGGCATATTCCATCTTTTGCAAAAAATAAATGCTCACATTGATAGAAGATAGAAAGTGCATCTATTTTTTTTGCATTGGAGCCTGGAAAGCATTGCAGCCCCAATCAGTGGATCATGTGTGCAAAGCACAAGCTCCTGCAGACTATTGCCACAGCCCCAGGTCTGTATTGGGGAACGGACCTTCTGTAAGGGGGCTCGAGGAAGTAAACAATGGACTAGATGTGTGGTAATGTCACCGCACTTGTGTTCCATGTTAAAATCTATGAGCCCTTTAGGTATGGTGGCAGATGTGATTTGTAGTCTCTCCATTTACAGATCCTGTGCATGGGTCTGTGAATGGATGATGCAGCTGTGTAGGTGGAGCCACACTAAGCCACACTGAAAAAACAAACAAAACAAAAAAATAACAATGCTGTGGGAAGAAGAACCCTGTGATTTAGGTAAGTGGGGCATATTAATTCTCCTCTTTTCCCTCACTCCCTATTCCAGTAACAATGGTCACCAGAACAAACATACAAAGAGTTATTCACAAAAGGGTGAAGAGTTTGGAGAAGGCAGGAGAAGTGAACAATCTAGGACAACATAGCTGAACTGGAAAGTGAGCTGAATTGGAGAATGTTTCCAAATCAGCTATGTTGTCCTAGATTGTTCACATCACCTGTCTTCTCTAATCTCTTCACCCTTTTGTGACTAACCCAGACAGGGTGAATCCTCTAGGGACAATTCTCTATCCCAAACTGCATATAATTATACCATGTATGATTACATGTGGACTGCAACTGACAGATGCGGCCGCTGTCACCCTGTCATTAACTTTCACAGCAGCCACATTTGAAAAGGAATCTGTAGGTTCTTGCCACAGGAATCCCAGAGCGCCTCATGTAAATGCAGCCTTAGAATTCCACTGTAATGTTTTTAATTTTTTATGCAGTTATTACCATACTATACTTTGCTTGAGTGTGTTATTTCCTTTCCATCTAGTTTGTATCGTTGAATGACCCTTCCCATGCATGCTTCAGCTCGATAGGAATCGATAGTGAAAGCGCGCTTTGCCCATTCTGGCCAGCGATTGGTTAGCAAATTGCTCTTGGAAAGGTACGGCACCCCTGATTCCCCTGATCGCCATATTGTTATACATGAATACATGTAGATTTTTCTACATGAATAAGTGTGGATTGTTGTACATAAAAAAATACATTAAAAAAATAAGACCTACCCCGAAAATAAGACCTAGGGGTCTATTCACGAAGCTGCCAAAGGATCTGGCCGTAGCTTCGGCCGATCCTTCAGCTAGCTTCGGCCCCAGGACCCTACGGTTCAGTAGAACCGAAGAGGTGTTGTACGAGCTATTCACTATAGCCCGTACAGCTCCCGATCATGGCCGAGCCGAACGCATATGCATCGGAGCCATGCTGAAAGCTGAAGCTGGCCGAGTGGCCGGTCATTGGCCGGCCGACAGCCTGCTTCTGACAGCTGGGCGATTACTTTTTTCATTCTTTTTCTGTTCTGCTCTGAGGGAGCGAGCAGAACAGCCGAGCCGAATGCCGCTTGCCAGCATTCGGAAATTCACTCATTGCTGTTCGGGATCTTTAAGAATAGCCCAAACAGCAGTAAGTAGCCTGCCGGGGGTTCGGCTCAGCCGACCCAGATGTTGGATCGGCTGAGTCGAACTCCTTTTGCACTTCGGGTCAGCCGAACATGCTCAGCATGTTCGGCCGACCCGAAGCCACACGAAGCAAGCCGATGTACGGCTGATTTCAGCCGATGTACGGCTGAAATCAGCCGTACCAGCCTGAAGTGAATAGCCAAACAGCGTTCGGCTCACTTCACTTCAGATCGGTCATTCACTCGGCTGCCCTCGGCAGGTTCGTGAATAGACCCCCTAGTGTGTGTTTTTGAGCCCAAAAAAATATAAGACTGTCTTGTTTTCGGGGAAACACAGTAGTACCTGTTTTAACTTCCAACTTCTGTTCTAATTATGGGATATTATTGTTAGTATTATTATACAGGATTTATGAAGCGCCAAAAGTTTGCTCAGTATGTGCACTGGCAAAACATTTGTTTAGTTTTGTTTCGTTTTGATTCGGATTTTGCGTTATTTCATTTTTCGGGATTCGGGCCCGAAAGTCAATTTGTTTCGGGATTCGGTCCTGAAAGTCGATTAGTTTCGGGATTCAGATTCAGACGAAATTCATTAGCGGCAGTCTGTGCGTATTTTCGGTTTTGTCTTCTTTTCGTTTTCGTTTAGTTGCAGCAAAGTGACATTAAAAATATATATTTTTATGTCACTTTGCTGCAACGAAAATTCGTCCACAAACAAAAATTTGTACAGACTACCAATATCGAATTTCGTCCGAAATTTCATTTTCGGCAATTCGGATTCGTTTTCATTTGTCATTTCTGTTATTCGGAAGTTCGGATAAATCCGAATCTCCGAATAACGAAAATTCGTCCGAAAAATTAATTTTTATGAAAAGAATCACGCATGTCTATTGCTCAGCACAAATACACAGATATACACAGATCTGACAATCATGTCTGACAGGGCAGGAGACCTGATTTTTTTTCTGCTTCAGTTTAGCTTTCACTTACAGGTCTCCACCCCACCCCCAGTCTGTGATTAGACAGTTAAAGGAGAAGCTCACTCATCCTAGCAGCATGTTCCTTGCAATGCAACATATCTCAGTGGCTCCTTGTGGTACTTCACCCCCCCTAAGCTCTGCTGTACAATAGACTACAAGAGTCCCTAGCCAGATCAAATGCAGGTACTTACACTGCTTGCATTTTAAAAATACAATAAATGATGTGGTAATGATTACAGTACTGCATTATTTGTGTCTTTTATATCTGAGAGCTCTGCTCTGTTTTACCTGATGTTCTGCTCTTCACGTGTTAAGCCAGAACCAAATTTGGAATGAATGTCAAAGCAGGTTAGGCTGTCCTCAAGAACCCTGGAACATAAGTCACATGATGTATTATGATAATCATCTTTATATTAAAAAAGTTTTATTTGAGTGAAAAGACCATTTAGATGTTACATATCAGTACTCACCCTGCTCTCTGAAACTGTTGTGCTTCTTGATCCCAAACGTAAGTGACTTTTTGTACTTTTATCAGTTTAACCTAAGAATGGTAATGAAATAATACACTTATTTAGAAGTTTTATTTAAAGAAAAAAAATATGTATTAATCCTTGCAGTTCGAGCTACCCCTGCAATGCAAGGGTTAAGTGCTCATTTTCATCTAGGTGCAAAAAATAACAAAGGTATATTCACCCGAACCTTGCAGCTGGCTGTGTATTAGAGAGCTCCCTCCAGCCTGTCTCCTCCTCCACTCCAGTGATGCAATGTCCCTTGGTGTACTCACATCCTATACACCGTATATTGAACATGACGACTCAAGAACCTTAGGCCGCTGGAGCAGAGGGGGAGAGAGGCACATGGGACCAGTCTAAGAGCAAGCCAGGTCTGAGGATCAGAGGAGTGTAACTATGATATTTTCACACCTAGATGAAAATGATAACCTAACATTTGCAGCGTGGGGGTAGCCCCACTGCAAGGGCTAAGAAAATTATTTCGGCAAGGAGTTCTTCTTTCATTTCAAAGCACCATGCTGCAGTGCTGGAAGTATATTAATATTCAAATTTCAGAAAAACATTGTCAAATATTTAGGAGCTGTATTTACTAATAAACCTTTTCTATCTCTTTTTGTTCTAATCCAAATTGTTGGGCTTGTATGTTTTCCATGACCAGCTCCATTTTCCTTTTTAATAATAAAACATATAGGATAGTAAATAACAAAGTCATAAAGACTGGACCTGAAGTAAAGTAGGCTACATTTGATCAATCATGCAACTGTTGGCATTGTCTTTGTCATGCAGCTGTCGCATGTCATCTCTAAGGCCAAGAGCTGACCGACCATGTAACCACTGATCAGTCAGCTCTCAGCCACTGCTCCCCACAGGGATTTCCCCCTCTCCTCTCCGTTGCTCTAGCACTCACTGGAGGGACAGACAGGGGAGGGGCGGGCACAGCTGGCCCTGGCTCTAGACAGGTAGAGCCAGCTGTCAATCAGCAGCAGGGTGGATACTGACAATATTGATGGGGATCATTACCGACTGAAATGCCTGCTATCTGCTGACTTTGAGTCACAAGAATACCTTAGTAAATATACTCCCAAGAGAAGTAAAGACAAATAAAAGGTTTGGCTTTACATGTCTTTTAAGTTGTTTGCTTTGCTTTTACATTAGTGCAAACAGAATTAGCTCACCTGTTATATAGTCAAACAGTGTTTGTCCTAGCAAATAACAGAACTGGTAATGGTTTACACACAAAAATCTAATTTATTTGCATAGTTTCAAACTTCTGTGTCAAATGACATTTCTTTTTTTCTGGCAAATCATAAAATACAGGACAGTAAGATCAATGCTGGTTGCTCCAAGGAATTGTTTTTTTTTCTTTGTCCAGTGGCAAATGTCTGTACCAAATATACTTTACTGTGAAATATTTTAAGGAGATGGGTTGAGTTACCCTGTATAAACTTTCAAGGTTATACACAAAAGGGTGAAGAGTTTGGAGAAGGCAGGAGAAGTGAACGATCTAGGCCAACATAGCTGAACTGGAAAGTGAGCTGAATTGTAGAATGTTTCCAAATCAGCTATGTTGTCCTAGATTGTTCACTTCTCCTGCCTTCTCTAAACTCTTCACTCTTTTATGAATAACCCTGCAAAAGTAAACAGGTAAGTGGAATATTAGAAATCTCAATAGAAAAGACTGAATTCATGGTACAAATTACTATTTGCCAATATTAAACCAATGTTGAGCAATGCCATAACAAATGTATTAAAGAGCCTGGTTCTAGACCACATTTGAGGCATTTTGAGTTAGAACCACATTTTATGTGGTTGTGAATAACCCTGTAAATATTAGAAATTGCTTGACATGAATGTGAACACATGTCATAAGATTGTGTGTTTTGAGTCAAAAACAGCATCAAGTGTACTTTAGATACATTTTAAAAAATAAAAAAGGGAAAGCCACCCTAATAATTAGATCTGATTTTTCCCTCCTACCATTTAAAGAAAATACTAACTTCAAAGATCTGTGCAAGGCAACATACCTTTAGGCCTGTTTTATGGATGGCTTTAGTAATGATAGATTTCCCATCAGCAATCACCGGCTGGGCAGTGTTTGTGTTCATTGATATGTTCAGGTCCTGCAGCTGAATCCATTCTATGCTTTTCCTGAAATAATGTTCAAATTCATCCTGGGAAAAGAACAACCATTCAACTAATCAGGAACAGAAATCTAGCATAGCAAGCTATGTACTAACATCTGCTCAATTCCTGTACATAAACTATTAGTTTGCTTATAAACATATGTGTGACTACTATTTAAACATTTTAGATACATTTTGAAGATTGCTGTCTAAAATGTGAATAAATTGAAAAAATAAAAAATAAATAAAGATTTTTTTTTAAATATTTAAAAAAACCAATTGGGTGGAGCTAGCAGTGGCACTAGAGTCTTCTAGCGGGTCCCGGCCAATGAAAAACAACTGGGCGGAGCTGGCCATGATGCCACAGCCGGCCCCACCCAGTTGTTAATGTTTAATGACAGTTCAGCGTCCCCAGATGATTTGGGGACGATGATCTGTGATTACAACTGGGCTCTGCCCAGTTATCATTTGTGGGGCTAAAGGCCCACCTTCGGCAGGCCATTCGCCCTGCTTCGGATGACACTTCAGCTCAGTCGAGCCAAAGCAAATGCCTTCAGCTCGGCTGAGCTACTGAACCGCCTTCGGGTGCTGTACGGGCTATAGTGAGTAGCTTTGTTTGCGGGAGCCCTTCAGTTCAGTCGTACCGAAGGGCTCCCGCAAACGAAGCTAGCTGAGGGATCAGCCGAAGCTATAGCTGGATCCTTCGGCAGTTTTGTGAATAGACCCCTATGTGTATGGCTACTTTAAGGAAATGTTATGTGTTAAGCTTTCATTTTAATAGTTGGGTTAAATGTTTGGGTTTGGAAGTGGGGGTGGGGTGGGGGGAGTTAAGTATTAGTGTCAGGTTAATAGTTATGTATGGGTTAGGGTAAGGGAAAGTTTTTATTTCACTTTTTTAGAGGGATAAAGGCCCCACTGTTTTCTAGCACTGAAACCTAATGTCCTGATATTGTATTGTAGCACTCACAGCTTTGCTTACAATATGTCCAGTTTTCTACATTGTGATAAAGCAATATTGTACTTACTGTGGTTTTCAGCAGTATAATGTCAGCTTCCTGCATGCTGCATGGAACACAGTGTGCCCAGACATGCCATTCTGGCTTCCAATAGAAGAGAAGCCAAAGAAAGCCACAGGAAAATATATATCCAAGAATACAGGCTGCTCTTCTGCAGGACTGCTCTTTGTAGCCACGCGTTTCCTATGGAAATATGAATACAATACAAAGCCATATTACACATTAAATTCAGTTTGGGCCACTCATTCTTACTGTTTGAACAGTGAACAATTACATTTCACATTTGTCCCCCCTTTCCCCTCATTATTATCAGGGCATGGATTCAAGTTGCCCCCTCCCCCTGGTATGGACAGGACATCAGGTGTGCACCCTCCTGGGATGCCAAAAGCAAAATATGCAAAAATTGGACATAGCAGTTTGCTTTGTTAAATAAAGCTGTTGTGCTGTCTATTTACAAACATATAAAGATAAAAAAAATTATTTGTCAGATGTTGCTGTGAGCTAAAAAGTTCAGGGGGTGGT
>NW_017306297.1:925320-978303 GCF_000935625.1 Nanorana parkeri
TCGTTTAAGGGGGAGGGGGGGGGGGGGGGGGGTGCCCACATCTGATTTAGAGGAATTGACAAAAATTGGAACAGTGTATGGCCAGTTTTATAATTACATACAAAATTCATCCAGGGCAAAACCATCCTAGACAGTGATCTGCACTTTATAGGCACAGAGCGGTGCTAGAATTTTCCTGCTGTTTTTAACAGAAAACTACAAACTTGTTGGTTACTAGTAAATGACAGTAGAAATTTAAAAAGTACCAGCTATTTCTAGACAGTTTAAAGGAAAGTTGTACTTAGAGAAATATCTAGCTTGCCATTGCTCATCTTCCCTTCTGAAAATGTTGACTGCTTGGCTATTATGCTGATGCATTGGTTTTAGTATAATTTGAGCTACTGACACAAAGCAGGTATTCATATCAGGAGATTCAACTTCACCCTTACCCACCCTGAGCACTCAATAGCAGCAGTAGCAGGAACACCGCACACAGAGATGCAAAATCATTTTCTTCTTTTATTAAACAGTCAAAAGAAACAAGTTCCCCTGACGCATTTCATTCTAGGTACAGCACTTTATAAAAGAAACCACTGTGAGTACTACTGCTTTCAGGTCAGTGACTCGAAGCACTTAAGCTAGACAAAGCCAGGCATCACATATTTTTAAAAAGAGGACAGCAAAGACCCCCTACATATTCCCTTCATTACAGGCTTCCTTCAAGCAGCTCTACAGTGAGATATATGTTACAAGTTTGATTCATAGGCAATAGCAGGTGTGAGTGTTATGATCCACATAACATTTTCAGCCCCACCTTACTAATTGGTGCCCAGTAACCATGCCATGGTATAACATTAAAGTGAATGGCATGATAGGGTTATTATAAAGGATTCAGAACTAAAAATACTGTTTGCAGAGTATAAACCAATAAATACATAAAAACATAATCCAGCATGCTTTTTTTAGAAAAACTAATTGGCAGATCCAAACAAATGAATGGCAAAACATCTTTCTCTTTCAGTATATTTTTTTATGTCTTGCAGCAGGAGTGTATATAATGTTAGTTATAAAAAAAAACTAATGGGAAATGCCTCTTTGTCAAAAGACCTGTATAAGCATAACAAAATATTTTACTGATGAAAATTTAAAAAAGAGAAAAACTACGGCTTACAAAGGGTTAGTTATTCTATGCGTGGAACATGGGGCTGGTGTCAAGGAAAGCCAAACCTCAAACTATAGAATTCTCTCTTTTCTAACTCTCACATATATACAATCCCAGAAAGCAATATCTGCTTTTATGAAGAGTTTGCACAAAATAGTCTTACCATCTCATTTTCTTCTCCTTGATTAAGTAGAGCATGATGCTTCTGATCAACATTTCTCTCCATCAATGGTGAAAGCTCTCTCCTCTGTAGAATGTGCCAAAATCAGAAATAAAAACTGACTGTCCTGTTCTATATGTTTGTACATATGGTATATCAACCATTTATTTCCAATGTGCTTTATGTAGCCTCTGTCCTAAGAACACACCCCTGTCATTGTCAAATTGGCATCCACCAACATTTGGAAATTGCTCCATAGTTTTGAAATATGTAAACTGGCATATTATTGCTGCACACTGCAGCTGTATGCGGGGTATTTCCTTGTTTGTTTAAACCACCTTGACATCAGCCAGTTATAGGATGCACGTGGCTAAGAAAATAGAACAATTAAAGTATATGAATGTGACACAGAAAATTAAAAATGTTCACATTACAAAGTAAGCACTCTTTATTCTACTAACCCCAATACAACTGATTACCTACAATAGGAGATGAAAACGTTCTACAACAAATTCTGCATTCATTGGTGCACATTTAAGTCCAGGGACAGCTAGGGTTGCTAAATTACAGGGCAGGATGAAGGAAGGAGGGAGCGGGGCTTGCTTGAAGGGCAACATTAAAAATTCCTTTAAATAACATGCTTGGCGTATGCCCTAAACCTGCATGTGCAGAGACACACCTGTATGATGTGCACCAGCAAAAGTCCCATTGAAAAAAACTGTTCCTGCTAAATAAAAGAATCTTACCACGTTATGTTTCAAGAAGGGGCACTCAAAAAAAAATAGGGTCCCACCAAAATGTTGCCCTGATGACCAGTAGTTTTAGTAGGAAAACCGCCAAAATTGTTTGTAAAGTAGTCGCATACCCTGATGGTGACATAGTAAATAGTGATAGACATACAATTTCACAGTTTTGTAAATCAGACTATATATGTTGATGGTTTTAACCTTGCTATATATTTTTAACAAACAATGTACACAATAAAATAGATTTTTTTATATATATATACATTGAAGTGGTCATGGTGGTGTCTAAAAAGTAATTTTTTTCTAGCTTTTAAGCAGTATAATAAATAGGCAGGGGACCTCTTAATGGTTTTGCTATGGGGGCCTATCACAAATAGCTACTGTAGGGTGCAGGGGAGCTTGTAGGTCCATATTGCTTGTGTGAGCACACAGGATTTCTCATATATAAACACAGTAACTGAAAACCAAGTACAATGCAACAAGTCAGTAACACATACGTGATTTGGAATGGATTCGGACATACATGATTTGGAATGGGTCCACAAATCTAACCCTGACTATGTGACGCTTCAGAAACTGTCAGATAAATGCTCTGAACTCTTGAGGCTTATGTCACTCTCTCATACGCGCTGATGCCACTCTCCGCACCTTCCACGAATTTGGTGACAAGTGCGGAAAATTGTTGGCTAGATCTATCAGGCATAGACCAGCGTGTACCTTTATTTCTAAAATCAACTGACCTGTGCAAGGTCGGGTTCATATGTCTAAACAGATAGCAAAGGCTTTTCACCATTATTACTCCACTTTATATAATATATCACCCGCATCCTCCTCTCCCTCCAGCCATTTGTCAGAGGATATACACTCATATGTGTCCTCCACTTGCTTACCCTCCTAATGCGCCGCCGCCATTGCCTATCAGACCCCTTCTCGCTTTCGGAAGTCACAGAGACTATTAATTCCTTGCCTAAAGGAAAAAGCCTGACCCTGACGGCTACACATCCTTTTTTAAAACTCAACTACGTGACACCCTCAACACTCGCAAGACAGAAGCATTAAATGTTACTTTGGAGCAGCGGGAGGTTACCCGGATACAGACATCTTATCCCTTCGTATGGCAGACACAGGCCCTAAAATACCTGGGTGTTCTCTTGCGCTCGCACCTTGAACTCATCTACAATTTAAATTATAGACCACTACTATCATCTATCTCCCAAAAACTCAAATTTTGGCTTACAAAATCCCATTCCTGGTTTGGCCGCATGACGCTATACAAAATGGACATACTACCGAAACGACTTTATTTATTTCAAACAATCCCAATAGCTGTGCCTCCATCCTTTTTTCGCTCCCTTAAACTAGGCCTGCTCAATTACATATGGAGGTGCAGGAGAGCACGCCTTGGATAAGATGTGCTGACTCGTCCAAAGCGGGGTGGAGGTGTTGGATTACAGCATATTGAACGCTTTTATATGGCTTGCCATTTAACAAGAATTTTAGATGCCATTCATAACTTCCATCACAAGGATTGGGTCCAACTGGAGAATTCGCTGCTGACGGTGCTGATTTCTTCCCTGTGCTGGATAACCCCTGCCTCTAGACCTCATAAACACCGTTACTATTTGCGGTACCTCCCCTCCTTGCCGTTTGAAACAGGTTAGTAAGGTATTGGCACATATTGTCCTTTGATGGGCCCATGACACCTATTCTCTGTAATCCTAATTTCCCTCCTGGGTGCTCTAGACCCTGCTTTCTTCAATGGACCGCAAACACATCTTCTTATCTCTCCATGGCTCTTACTTACTCGGGACTGAAACCTTATATCTGCACTTCCTGTGCTAATTCTAATACCCTTGGACTCCCAGGTAGGCACTTGCCCTCCTAACGCTCCCCCCCCCCCTACTGGTACCCCTTGACCTTCCCTTCCTTTCTTTTCCTCGCCCTTTTTTTGTCTCTTAATTTTCCCTTTTTCTTCTTTCTTTTCTTCTTTCCTCTTCACCTCTTCTTTTCTACTATATGTTGCACTTTATATTTGCAGTTACTGCCAGACTTTCTTTCTGTATTGCTGGAATTCTCTACGTGATGGAAGCACGGAGCCTGCTTGAGACACAGTGTCTGGTCATCACTACCTTATCACAATAACTCTGGCCACGTACGATTTACTACCTATGTTTCCCACATAATACAATTCCGGATCGCGCAGTATACATATTTCACAGTGAACGGTCCAAGGAATTTGTTTGGATATATGTGCCTTATATCTTTACCCAATGTGGTTTTTAACGTAGGTTACTGTGGAAATTCCATTTCTTGCAATAAGTATTATATACTGCAGAATGTACTGTATGATGTTCTGTTTGTAAAACATGAAAATGTGCTTAATAAATTACTAATCTTTAAAAAATATATATAACAATTTGTTCCAGATTAGTTTTGGATAGGGAGGGTATAACCTCTATCAACTTTTATTTGCCATATGTGTTTCATTGAGGAGACTTCACTTCACTTCCTGTGCAATAGCCACAACAGAAAATAAGAGGATATCCCTCCAAAGTGAGGAAAATCCTTGGTAATCAGCAGGGTCACCAGTACCAGGGTCCAATCTATTCCTGTTCTTGTGACTACACAAATTTTAGGATTTTTTTTTACTTTCAGTAATAATGGTCAGCAGGATAAATAGAGAAGATCAATCTCCCTAATGGATGTACACATAGCAATAAAAAACTGACAGGTGTTCTAACCCCTCTTCATACTATCCACAATCAAACAAAGGTATTGGCTTGAGCTGCATTTTAAATACTACTGGATGCACTTAAACAACAGCCCATTCACAAACAGATTGGCATTTGAAACAAATTTGAAAAGGAAGCTGGATATTTGTTGTCATTATTACTTACAATTTAGCAACTGTGACAGAGGCAAGAGTCCAAATGTTGCAACAAATCACAATTCCTCTTGTAGTGCTCAGTATCAAGGAAAAGTACAAGGGCTGTCATAAAATCATAAAGGAAAACCATTGTATATTTTCCTTCCCTTTTCTTGCTGAAACACCATTCACCCATGAAGCAATATACATGTGTGCTTGAGCTGTGATAGCATAATTTCCTAACTTATTTGCAACATTACATTATTTTACAATAGTTTTCGTTGTGCCATTTTATATACAGATTTATTGCTTCCGGAGGACACACTACCTGTATGAAAATCTCTTCAGTGATCACTCTTGTTGAATCACTGCTATGAGAAAATGAATACAAAACAGTCAGAGTGTTGTATACACTTAGCAAAGTGAATGTTAACAAATAGGCGGAAACATTGTGTGCAAGGGCAATTTATCATATTTATCTGTTTATTTATTTATGTATGTAGTTATCTTAAGAAGCTTATATCTTAAGAAGCAATTCATCATATGTATTTATTTACCTATGTATTTATTTATTTATGTATTAATGTTAAGGAGCTTATATCTTAAGACGCAATTTATTATATTTATTTATCTTAAGAAGCTTTACTACATGTAACTATTTTTCTTCCTCATTCCTGCTCATCTATGACATGGACTCACACAGAAGGTAAAGTTCAAATGGATGGTAGGTCACTAGGTTAGTACCATGGATTGCACAACAGTTTTGTGCATTATTGTTGTTGCCAGATAATGTGGTGCGAGACATAGAGCTTACTGTAGAATCCTTCTTAGAATTCTGAAAATATTTAATCAGGCTGGCAATACAAATTTAATTATATTGGTCATATAAATATTAAAAAATATAATGTAAACAAGATGTCCCTCCAATTGTGAAGCAAAAGTTTATGAATTGCCAATTACGATCTGATTTGATAATTTCTACCAATGAGTCACATAATGAGGCTGATTTACTTAATAAAATATACAGCATGAATAAACCACTAGAGTATGATTGGATCACATGTATATAAGCGATAGTGCTGATGGAACACTGGTGGTCAGTGCATATATCATGATATGTTATGACACATGTATGCAAAATGAATTACAATGAAATTATACAATATTTGCAACATTATGACGTTGTGTCAAAAAAGTGAAACATGACCATCCACTTTCAGAAAAGCTTTGGCCAGATTAATCATCTTACAATTTGATAGAATTAAAAATATATACAGTATATGGCACACTTCTCAAATTCTATGGGTAGTCACTCCATAAATGGCTCAGATTGAAGCTAGGAGTTACTTCTCAGGCTCCACTCCGTGGGAAGGGTAAACACTCTTATTGTGTTGCTCACACTCCCACAGTCCCACCAGCAAGGCCTTGCTTCCCCATGTGTACTGTCATTAAGTACTATTATTAATTATTATTGTTAAACAACAAATCAGATTTTTGACAGGTATCAGTATGTGTTGGTGCCTAAAAAAAACCCTACTGTTTTGCAAGAGTTTATTGATTTATGTTGAAAAGGGGTTTGGTGCCTAGATCACCTTTCAACCCAACCTTAACTAACTCCTTAACTGGAGGGCAAGACAGGGAGTTGTGATCAACATTTCATGTTGCACCCTGAATATGGGTGTAACAAGAAACATGGTCAGAAAAGTAAACTTAGCCTTTAAAAAACAATGCATCACACAGGGCATCTCCTGCACTTTTTGTTGCTTACAATTTACAATAGCAGGAAACACATTTAATTTGATTAAATATCAACTTTAGTCCTCGGAGCACATATTTATTGTGCTCAGCACACAGCAGTGCTTATTTACTTTGCCAGATATACTGCACTGCTGTTCAACCTACCATACTATCCATAGACTTGCAGAGCAGGAGTAATGCAGGCAACCTTGCCAGGGCTTACTGCCTTCCATGTTTCTCCCTTAGGAGAGAACTGGCCGGGCTGGGGGAGTGTAGACAAAGAGCTAGGATAAGTAGCCCCAGAATCTCTTAGCTGTGCAGGCAGAGAAAAGAGGCTGTACTGGGACCCAGTAAATGAGCTTTGACATTAAGCATCCCTGGCACCCCTTTAGCTGTGCATGCTCCTTTCTTTGGCACGAAGCTGAAGAGTGTTCCAGACCTGCTGACGATTTTACTGACAGATTAATCCCATCAAGTCTTAAGTGGGATTTGGACCCCCATATCCCCCCATTATCTACACTCTAGTAAAAAAGGCAAGTTACTCAATAGTAGCAGATATAACAACTTAATGTGTTTGTCTCCCCCTTGTGGTTGAACATGTTATTGCCCTAACCTTCCTATCATAAGCTGGTGTTACCCACATAATTAAAATGCTCTGGGTGTATGTAATAAAGCAAAATGATAAAGAATATAAAACATAAAAAATACAAGAAAATTCCAAAAACAAAAATGTGAAAGCCCATGTAAAATGTCTGTATATACCGTATTTGCCGGCGTATAAGGCGACTGGGTGTATAAGACGACCCCCTAATTTTCCACTTAAAACATAGGTTGTGGGCTATACTCGTCATATAAGACTACCCCACTTCTGAAGCAACACCATTTAAGAACATGCTGGATGGATGTGCGGTAATACTGTATGTACGGTAGCTTAGGCTACATACAGTATACCGCGCTGAGCCAATCACGGCGAGCAATGTATTCTATTAATGAATACAAAGCCTGCTTGAATTGGCAGAGGTTGTGTACATTGCTCGACCGTGATTGGCTCAGCTACTGTATGTAGCTGAAGCTAACGTACATACAGTATTACCGCACATCCAGCGGGCTGACAGATTAGGGATGTTCGTTTTGGGCCAGCTTGGCCCAAACGAACTAAAGGTATACATTGTATAACCCGCATATAAGACGACCCCCGATTTTCGGGGAATGTTTTTAAGTATAAAAAGTAGTCTTATACGCACCTTCCTTATGTTATATATTGTTGGTTAAAAAGGAGAATTCTGTTCCTGTATTTTTCTCACTTCTCTCTACCAAACGTTCCCCTATCCTCTTCTCTGCCACCTTTTTGCAGATTTTCTTTTCTTATCCTCAAACCTTTACATTAGTATCTCTGTTTGAGCCAAATAATCCCCCTCTAAAGTGTAATTTGTTTTTATTCTGTTTTTATTCTGACCATCTGCACTTTAGAAAAGCTTGAGATCGATCTAGGGTAGTGACAACTAGATGTGGGAATATACCCATTTCTATCAGTTGGTTTAAATTAGGTTTTAGTACAGATCCTCTGATTCTGTTTTTTAAATTGGTAAATCTGGAAATTAAATGTTCTGCTATAGGAAACACTGGAACACTGGAAAATTGTATCCCGTACTGCGTGTTGTTAATATATTTTAAGAATCACTCCAGTGATTACATATCATCACTCAGATCACAAAAATATAATTGATGAACCATTTCCACAATAATTATCCTGGCCTCCCTTTGCTTCATATGTAAATCCATCTAGACAGTTAGACCACCAGGCACATAATTTTCCCGTAGCCCCATGAAGGGAATTTTGTGGTTAAAAAAAATATTTTTTGATGATTAACTTTCTAACAAATATATTGTATATATGTATTCAGATCAATAAATGTATTACATTTATTCATATCAGTTTTTGGAGCATATTTTACACCTGTGTTCCTTCTACCACCCACTACCATTCTCTTTTTTTCTTTTGGTGGTGCAACAACCCACTCGTAGTGCTCAAACACCACTGGTCACGTCAGTATCATGACCAGGAGGAAATGCCTTTCAGTAAAAACAAACCGCACTTGCAGGAGCTTCTAAGGCAAAAGATGCAAAACAAGAGTTTTGAAATTTATTTTGAAATTAGTGAAATTAGTTTGTTTATCAACAAAGCCACTGATCCCCATGACATTAGGATATTTACATGAAAAAGAAAATCATTTTTTTAAACAAGTATTTATTATATATACATTTTATAAATCAGATTTTTTTATTGACATTTTAAACAGGTTAAACAAGTCAGAAAAGGCAGAACAAAAGTACAAATACTGCCTATTACAAACACATTACATTGTGCTATCAACCTAAATCAAGCTAACAAAAAGGGGAAAGCAGTAGTACGCATGTAAAGTCAAGCTAAAATGTGCAGACTAAACTGTATCAAATTAAAGTGTATAGGAGCAGTCAAGAAGAGCTAGGAGTGGAATGCAACCCACGTTCTAACCACCTATCCCAAATAGTAAAGTATTTGTCCAAGGTGCCCATATGTTGAAATGTACATTTTCAAAAGCTTCTAAGTGATCAAGTTCTAAAATCCAAACCTCCCCAGAAAGTGGAGTGGAAGACATCCATTTCAATACGAGAACACGGCGTGCAACAAATAATGCTCTAGATAGAGCAGCAAAGGTACATGAATCCCAGTCCGGGGATTCAAAAACACCAACAGGGTTATTCACAAAAGGTTGAAGAGTTTGGAGAAGGCAGGAGAAGTGAACAATCTAGGCCAAAATAGCTGATTTGGAAAAATTCTCCAATTCAGCTCACTTTTCAGTTCAGCTTTGTTGTCCTAGATTGTTCACTTCTCCTGCCTTCTCTAAACTCTTCACCCTTTTATGAATAACCCTGCAAAAGTAAACAGGTAAGTGGAATATTAGAAATCTCAATAGAAAAGACTGAATTCATGGTACAAATTACTATTTGCCAATATTAAACCAATGTTGAGCAATGCCATAACAAATGTATTAAAGAGCCTGGTTCTAGACCACATTTGAGGCATTTTGAGTTAGAACCACATTTTATAAAGAAATTCTGGAGTACAATAAGTTCTATGTAGAATGTACAACTGGGTTGATCTGTGGGAAGCAGGGGATTCTAAATGGACTCAAACAGGGGAAGCAGGGGATTCTAGATTGCAGGACCTCCTCCCAAACATTGCCATTTAGATTCCCGATATCCAATTCCCAACCGCTCCTACACCGCATGGGGAATTTTGGCAAAGAAATAGACAATAGGTAAGTATACAGGGTAGAAATTACACCATTTTTAACAGTGGCTATTATATATATTTTTACTTAAATTTTACCAAAGTAGTCTGCTGGTTGAAATTTGAGGTTAATTCATGTAACATTCAGTGAAATCTGTAATTTCATGACAAAGTTGCTCCGCTTATTCCTATTAACCTATTGTAAATTTCATATGTAATTATAATGAAAGTTAAACATTATTCCTAATTTCTATCCCACGTTTACTTTGACCAAACGTACTTTTATAACTATATTCTGTTTTTCTATTATTATTGTTATTGGTTTTTATCAGTGTCCCCTAATTTTGTGGTTTGCAGAACGTTTTGCCTCTCATTGAAAAAATTTTATATAGATGTCTCCATTTACATAATAGTAGGTTTTTAACCTCCTAGTATCTTTTTGAGTAGTAAGAGAAAACATTTTCAAATGCAGGAATAATACCTGGGTTGAGATGATCCACATTGTTGCAAAGTCAAAGAGCTAACCATTCAACCGTATTGCTTTGGGAAAATCTCACACGTAACAATATACATGTGAAAGTACTGCTTTCACAATATTACATTGCAGAAATAATCTTCTCCTGTGGTGAAATCTACTGTCTCAGCAATAGTGGAGAACTGTAAATAAATGCAACAAGGAAGTGACTGAATTGTGTCTATGTTCAGGGTGAATGCGTATAGTACATTAAGTACAAGGTAAATGCATATACTGTTATACATCTAGTGCATTATTCCTAGTTACTAAATCCCTTATTTAGTGCTGCAATTTTTTTTTTCAGAGAATTAATCTGAAACATCTTTTTGACAGATCAAAGTTTACATATGGATAAGATTTGGGCAGTCACTTAATTCAATTTGGGGAGATGTTGTATCTTAAAGCCACCCCATAGTGTCAACTCTGCATATTGTGTACCACTAAGTTTCTCATTATTAAAGAGTAAAAGACAATTATGTGAAAAACAAATCCCCCATTTAACACATTAGGATGCTATAATAAAGAATAAGGAGCTGAGGATGAGTAATTGATAGCGATTAATCTGAATGGTACAGGAACTGCCAGAGGCATAGTTACTTCACAATGGCAGAATTTATTTCCAACACACAAGGCACATGTGTTCTTATAAACTGAACTAAACCGGGCATTAAGGTACCACCAGTCTAAACTGATAGTTTTATTTACACTGATTGCAGTGTGCTGTCTAGTTCTCAGTGTCAGTTAACTCACTTTCATTTTCCTTGACCTAGTTTTATGTGAAGGTTTTACATGCAGGAAACAATAACCAGTCCATCTGAGTATTTTCAATGTGTGCTTATTTCCAGGTATTAGTTACAGAATGTGATTATCTGCCATTATTTTTCTTCCCGGTACTTTCCCAATCACATGTTTATATTTTGATGTGCTTTCTCTGTCATGTCAAAGGTTCAGGACCTATTCACAATTGTCGGTTTTGATGCAGCAAACCTCTTGTATTTTGCTTCATGAAAATGCATGTAAAGTAGATATCCCATTATTTCCTCAGTGGCTGGCTCACATCTATGTGTTGCAGTTTAGTGTGAAAGACAAAGGGAAAACTCTATGGGACCATTCACAGCTACGCGTGTGTGTTACTTTGTACAATGCATGCACACACAAACAATATTTAGCATACAAATAACTCTAAGTGAATGTTTAATAATTACTGCTCAACTCATGAGAAATAAGGGATTATGCCAACAAGCTTTTGTTTACAAATGGGCTCCATGGCACTCGCTGCATCACCTAGACAAGAGTGTAACAGTTTACTCTATGGTAGCTTTTCCAGAGAGGCAAAGTCCTCAATTTCTAGTTAGAGCACTCAGATTCTGCTTAATGATTTTTTATATAATTTTAATGAAACGAAAAATAAGAGAAAAAACATTTACAGAAAAGATGTATAAGTAAGCCTGGTTTTTGCTTTAGTGTAGAGTTTGGCTAATTTGGAGCAAATTGTATCTAATACAGCAGAGTCTCTGGCCCTCAGAAACATTACTCTCAGTATCCTTGATATTCACGATGTTAAATAAGAGCTCCAGCTGCAAAAGCAACCACTTTTTCTTGTCCATTGAGAAGGTGTTGCAGATCCAACTTACCTAATCCAGAAGGTCTGAGGGGTGGGTTAGTGGTGTTTTGGGGAGTATTTTATTAGGCCAATCAAACACACAGTAAAAGCATTGTTATATAGGTTTTCAAGTTGCAAATGAATAATTCCAGGCATTAATAATGCTTGAATTTGGTACCCCTTTAAAGAATCAAGCAATTTTGCCATAAAGGATATGTGACAATAGTGAGGTGTGATGAACCCCAAACTGTGTATAGAGAATGGAGGAGTCGGTAACAAAAACAGTCAGATTTAAGTCTCATGTCAATGCTAGGTAATCATGTAAAATTGTACATTTGATGAACCACAGGCCAGTTACGACACATTTAACAAACAGAAGACAAAGTTAGAAAGAAAGCAGAAGCATCATAAACCATACTTAGCAGTGTCTTTGTTGTAAATAGTCCTGTCATAAGTTGTCTGATATGCAACTGAAAAAGAAATGTTTTCCAATCGGATTGGTAAACCTTTTCATATGGAAATAAGGATGCACCCAAAATTATTGGTATGCCCACCCTATGTCACTGACTACAGAACTCACTCCGATTGATGTCTGATAAAGTCTCTCCACTCTCCACTTTTTCTGTTACATGTATTTTATTAGGTTTTTGTAAACAAAAAGACAGCAAACAATAAATAACAAACAACCAAAAAGAAAAGACAGGTATAATTACAGGTACAAAGAGAATATTGTACACGATTTACATGGAAATAGTCAGGGAAATATTCGTGTCCCAAAAATCTTCAAGCTTTATACACATTAGATTTTTCAATAAGATGTTACACAATCTGAAATACCATGACTTGTACATTCTATACATTAGTGGACATACTGCTTCAATTCCAAGACAATATGTTGATATTTTCCCACAATTTAAATGTGAATAGTTTAACTTGTTAGCTTTCAGAAGAGTGTTGACACATGAGGTCTATGGAAACTATCTCTGTTCTTCATTTAGGAATTGTGTTTGCTATACTAGTCACACTGGGCACATGCACTATGCTTAGCTGGCAAATCATTCAATGAATGAAAATCATGAATCATTCCACAATGAAAATTCTATGACTGCCTGCAGAACCCATCTACCCATAACCCCAAATATAGGTTTGTTTTATTTATTTTATTCATTAAGGGGAAAGGGTTTGCCTTTTGGCTCCTTATCTCCAGTTGAAACTTTTTAGCTGGCTGCCTATACACAGCTAAAGGAGGGGGATGAGCCACTGCTCTGATTCATTTAGTCATGTGTAAATTTGTCCTTGAGCTATTAAGCTCCATGAAAAATGAGCATTTTTCAGCAAAGCTGGTAGGAATAGTTTGGCAAACACATGAAAAAGAGTGCAGAGCCCCACCCATTTGGCTAAAAATGTTTATAAAATATTCATATGTAATATTTCATTTTTACCACACTAAAAACAAATCAATATTTTAAAACATTTCTTCTTTGACAATAATAAAGAAAGAAAATATATGCAAAACCACTATATTCTATAACTGCACTGTCTTTGGAGCTGATGACATTTAAAGACTAAGGGGGTTATTCACTATGGAGCCAAAGGATACAGCCTTTCAGTCGAATCGAAGGGCTGCTATACGGGCTATTCACAATAGCCCGTACAGCAGCCGAAGGCAGCCCAGTGGCTCAGCCGAACCAAACCCATATGCTTCGGCTCGGCAGAGCCGTAGTGACACCTGAAGCGTGGAGAATGGTCGGCAGAAGCCGACCGATTGCCATGTAAATGACAGCTGGGTGGAGCCAGCCGTGATGTCACTGCTCGCTCTGTCCAGTTGTAATGACAGATCAGCGCCCCCAAATGACATGGGGATGCTGATCTGCCATTAAACAATAACAACTGGGTGGGACTTGCTAGAATACTCTGGCAGGTGCCGGCCATTAGGACACAGTTGAGCGGAGCCTGCTGTCACTGCTAGCTCCACCCAATTGTTTTTCTTTTGCCTACATCTTTCCCGGCGGTTTCTTTATTATTTTTAAATTTCTCTTTTTTATTTTCTTTAAACTATTTAAAAATGTTTTATTATGTATGTTTCCTTCTTCTCTCTTTTCTCTCTCTCCTTTGGCTGCGTGGGGTGTTGGGGGGTCCCTAGCCCTCAGTTCCGCGATTGACTCTCTGACTACGCACTAAGCTGTTGCTTTTTCCTGTACCGTATCCCATGGCTCTGAAGCTCTTGTCACTTAATACCCAAGGGCTGAATTCTCCCCTTGAAAAGACGCAAGGCCTTTAACTATTTACATATGCAGGGTGTGGACATTGGATGCTTTCAGGAGACTCACTTTTCCACAACCTCTGCCACAAGCTACTTTCACCCTTCCTATCCTCAGGTTTTCTTGGCCTCTGCTGCTACTAAACATAGGGGTGTATTGGATGCCTTTCACAAACGGACGCACTTCCACTGCACCAAGAATATCTCGGATCCTCAGGGTCGCCACCTCCTACTAGGGGTTGATATTTTGGGGTCACCTATTACCGTCTTTTGTTATTACGCCCCGAACCTCTCTCCGCTCCCCTTCCTGACTCATCTATTGGAACTGATTAATACTCATGCCCACGGTAGGCTTTTTTTGTGCGGGGATTCCAATTTGACACTTAACCCTAAATTGGACAGGTCTAGGCCTCCACTGTCCACTGCACCCTCAGATAGCAACCGCTACCAAGCCGTTTTAGCTGGGTCGGGGTTGGTGGATGCCTGGCGGGAACTCCACCCCCTAGTTAAGGACTTCACCTATTACTCGGCAGCCCATGATCTTTATACCCGTATTGACCACATTTGGATTCGCCATTCTTTCCTCCCAAATCTTATAAATTCGCTCAGTTCCCTAGTCAGACCATGACCCCACAGCCCTGACCTGCCGCTCGCTGCTTCCCAGGCCTTTCTCCTCCTCTTCCTGGTCCTTGAATGACTCCCTCCTCTCCCACCCTGATGTTGTGGACCGCCTAGCATCTCTTTCGTCCTCCTACTTTAGAGAGAATGTGGGCTCCGTGTCCTCACCCACCCTGCTGTGGGAAGCGAATAAGGCGGTGCTTCGTGGACACAATATCCAGTTGGCGTCCCAACGGCGGAGAGAGACCGGGAGGCTCGTAGGTTGGACCTGGAGGCGGAGTTGGAATGCCTCACTGAACAGTGTAAGGCCTCTCCAACGCCTTGGCTGAGGGCCAGTCTGGAGAAGACTAGGGTGGAACTCAACCTTTGCCTTACCGATGTAGCTGAACGCCAACTGCGCTGGGCCGGGCAAAAATGTTATGCCCATAGCAACAAGCCAGGTTCTATGCTAGCAAAACATCTCCGTTGCTTTGAGCCACTCAAACGCCCTATTTCCTTGCGCATGACGGATTCAGTTCTGACTAGCAACCCTCAATCGATACTGCAGGAGTTCCAACACCACTTATCCCATTTGTATGAAGAGCCAACCCCTTTTCCCTCGGCCGAGGCGGAGTTGTTTTTCCAAAACTGTCAGTTGCCAGCAATGACGGACCCGCAAAAGGAGCTTTTGGCCTCAGATATCACTGAAGACGAGGTGCGCTTAGCGATTAAATCGTTGAAGACCAACAAATGTGCTGGACCCGATGGTTACTCTTCCCTTTTTTATAAAAAGTTTGCAGACATTGTAGCCCCCCACCTGACCTCCCAATTTAATTACATTAAGCAGGGTCATCTGTTTCCTCCTGAAGCCCTTAAAGCAAATATTGTTATGATACCCAAGCCTACAACGGATCCACACTCTTGGGCTAATTTTAGGCCCATCCCGTTACTCAACACCGACGTGAAACTCCTGGCTAAAGTCTTGGCCTCTAGAATTAACACTTTCCTGGGGCATCTCATCCATAAGGACCAGGTGGGTTTCGTACCCTGTAGGCAGGCGGGAGACAATGTGCGCCGTGTTCTTAAACTTATCCACCTAGCTCGTTCCCGGTCTATAGAAATGATGTTACTCTGCCTGGACGTGCGCAAAGCATTTGACACCTTGTCGTGGCAGTATCTGTTTTTTGCCTTGCGCAAATGGGGTTTTGGTGAGGACTTTTTAGCTTGGATATCTGTGTTATACTCCCAACCCTCGGCCTCCGTTCGCTATGCAGGTTTCAGCTCGGCCGCATTCCCCATATTGCGGGGCACTAGGCAGGGATGCCCTTTATCCCCCATTCTTTTCATATTGGCTCTAGAACCATTGGCGGCTGCCATTCATGGCAATGCCTTCATTCAGGGATTAGAAATGGCGGGTACTCCTCACAAAATTTCGCTTTACGCGGATGATATCCTGTTAGCCCTATCCTCCCCTCATATCTCTCTTCCCAATTTATTGCAGACGTTATCGGACTTTGAAGCGTTTTCCTGCCTACAGGTTTACGAGACTAAATCGAAAGCCCTGAACATATCACTGAGTGCCGGAAGCCTTGGTTTGGCTCAATCAAACTTTAATTTTTCCTGGCCCCCTTCCCTGCCCTACTTAGGAATTAGAATTACCTCCTCGCTTGACTCACTCTTCCACGCAAACTATCCCCCACTCTTCCGTGAGTTGTCCGCCCTCCTCACCTCTTACATAATATGCCCTTGTCATGGTTAGGCAGGATTCATGCTATAAAGATGTCCTACCTTCCCAAGATTCTCTACCTCTTTAGGGTTCTCCCTGTCCATATCCCCAGCCATATCCTCCGCATAGTGCAAAGGAAGATCATCCGCTTTATATGGCATTCCCGTAGGCCCCGTTTGGCTGCCCAGGTCTTGTATCATCGAAGGGGGCAGGGCAGCCTGGGTGTACCTCCCTTAGGGAAATATTACACAGCAGCCCAGATCACTCCACTAACGCTTTTTCTTTCCACCGCAGGGTTGCCCCAATGGACTCTCATGGATATAGTTGAATGTGCCCCCCTCCCAATCCACAACTTGTTAAAGACTCCTCCCTCCTCACACTCCCCCCATCCAGGACCCCATTTTGCGGTTTAGTCTGAAGCAGTGGGACTCGGTCAAATATACTGCGGGCCTGATATCTCCCCATTTCCCCCTCTCCGGCATGTTTGGGACTCCCTCATTCCTCCCTGCTTACGAGAATGCATCAGCGTTTGTGTGGTGGTCTTTTTATGTTAGGGACCTGTTGTCTATAGATGGTGTTAAATCCTTCCAATACCTTCGCACCCACTGGAACGCTCCTCTCACAGAGAACTTCCGATATCTGCAACTCCAGAGTTATGTCACATCACTTCTTTGGCACAGCTCGGGTTCTCCATGCACCCTTACCCCTTCGAGTCCCGTTGTTGGTCTGATCCTCATTCAGCGGGCCTAATAACCCTTCTATATGCCTTGTTGGTGTCGTCCGTTGGAGCACATAAACTTTCCTATATGCTGGCCTGGGAGAGGGATCTGGGAGACTCATTAGACCCCCACACATGGTCCGAGATATGGTCGGCTGCGACAAAGTGCTCCCCGAATGTTTTGGCCCAGGAAAACGCCCACAAGGTCATGTTCCGATGGTACATGACCCCGGACAGGATTTCCAAATTTACCCCCTCCGTCTCACCCTGTTGTTTCCGGGGATGCGCGGACAGGGGCACCTTATTTCATATCTGGTGGCGGTGCCCAAAGGTGCAGAGGTTGTGGATTAGGGTCTACAATTTGCTGAGATCAGTTCTTGGTACATCCATTGTACGTAGCCCTTGGGAGGCCCTCCTAGGCAGGCCAGTTACTCACCTTTTGAGGAGGGAAAGGAAATTAGCTAATTTTATCTTCTTGGCTACCAGACAGACAATTTCCAGAGCCTGGAAGCAGCCAACGTTGCTTATTTTGGAGGTCAGGCAACGGGTCATGGGTATTATGGTACACGAGAAACTTACGGCTATCCTGCACGACTGGTATGCCTCCTTTCAGAAAACATGGTCACCCTGGCTGGACTATGTACAGCCAACGGGACTGGATCGCAACCTTTTGGCCCTCTGATCTGGACTTGGTTTGGGTGACGTGGCACCCCTCAATTCCCTTTGCGGCCCCCCCTTTTCTCTTTGTATGTCCTTTTCTCTTATCCTTTTTCTTTCTCTTTTTCTCCACCTACCTCTAGGTTCTTCTGGTGTCTTTTAGAGCCTGTCACAGGTGTTACGGAATGCTGACACTGCTATAGTATACAGCTCTTCTTACCTTATTAGCGGAGCTTCGCTGGCGTCCTGCAGCAGGTAGCTGGCGACCCCGCTTCAGATCTCAAGCAAGACTAGCCCACCCACGGAGTCTATGCACATGTTGTTTTGGTGCTTTTTTATTTCATAAAGGCTTATGGGGGGGGGGGGGTTATGTTTTCTTCTGTTCACATATTCTCTTTTATTTGTATTGTTGCATTTCATTGGCTTTTACACAGCTGCCTCGCTATAGCTCACCATTAAGCCGTTCTATTGATGTAAGGTAATGTTTTATCACATGAACCTTTTGGTATTTATTCCTTCTGGATGGAATGTATTTCTGTTCTTCCTCAATAAAAATATTTGTACAACAAAAGGAAAAAAAAATGTTTTATTTTTCTACATTTTAAAACAATTTTTCAACTTTTTAAAATGTATTTCACGTATTTTCTATTCTACTCGGTACCTCGGAGGAGAATGAGAATGAGAAAAGTAAAACAATTGTGGCACCCCTACCACAGTGGGTCTAAAGACAGATGAAAAAGTAATTAACATAGAACCCACAGAAGTACATAAAGTTTACTATTGTCAAGTCTATTCAATAAGCCTGCTTTGAAGAAAACCTAGGGGTCTATTTAAAGCAGCAGTATGGTTGTACTACTTTAAAAAAGAAAAAAAGCTCCACACATTTATAAAACACTGTGGCATGCCTTATAAATGTGCTTAGCCTGCTTCAGGACCCCAAAGCCAGAACTATTATTGTTAATGGAACTGAGTGAAAAAATAAAGCTTGCCAAAGTCACATCAGAAAAAAAAAAAATAGAGGCACATAAAAGAGGCGCTGGGATGGGTCAAACTCAAGGAAATATTTCCGTGAGCTTACTGGCATTGATAAAGCAGCTTTCAAACATGCAGGTCTCCCTCAATAGGTACCCAGACGCAACTCAAAGTATAGACATACAAATAGGTGCCCAACCACAAAATGAAAGAGATCAAAGTGTCTTAAATGTTCATAATACCATCACATGCAAAATAAATGCATTTTGGGGCAGCATAATTCGCCCTTCATTGGGGCTTTAAAGTATGGATTGGGGACTTGTAAAAAACAGAAAATATGAACAGATTGATCTATATTTGATCTAGTGCTAAATCTTCTTTAAGATTGGAATTCTAATAGTCTCCTTCTGCTGAAATCAGTGTTAAAATGATCAAATATAGATCCATTTGGTTAAACTTTTTTTAAACTCCATTCAATTCCCCATTCCATTCTCCTAAGCTTTGTTGCCCCTGGAATTTGATGGCTGTTTTTGTGTGACAGTATTACCAACAATTAAAGGCATTTTGGAATCTTTCATGTTGCAGTTTGGCTGCCATTTGTATGACTATACTGTGAATGCCTAAGCCACATGATCACCTCTCCTCCAATAACGGAGTTCTCTCTACTGTATTAAGCATAGAGAATTATGTAGGATACCTCAGGCTTCATACCACAGCCTACAAATTATGAAAGGGCTACAAAATGTAGGTAGTAGTACTGTGAAGTATAGCAGAGTGGATAGCGATCCCAAATCTTCATTATAAATAAACCCCTAAATGTACTGATATTTGGTGCCCCTTACCTTACAGATGATTTGATATTTTTAGATGTTTGCTGTGGGACAATAAAAAAACACAGAAAATTACCTTGAAATTACACTATTCTCCTATAACCCAATTTGTCAGATGCATTAATCCAGTTTGTTAGATAGGTTCAATAATTTAAGTGAATTGATTTTAGTTATTCCTAATATTTTTACACATATTTAGAGTAAGAAAAAAAAATGAACACAACACATATGATATTGATAACACAAAGAAAGAGAGTCAATAGAATGCAGTTTTGGTTTATTGTATTGTGAAAGTAATCTGTACAAAAAGAATTGATGAGCCCAAGCTACCAATTAGATATTGTATACAAAATGTTCAATACAATTTAAAAAAAATTAGATTTGAAAATTTACAAATACTATCATAACACCTAAAAGTGCGTTTATAAAATAAGGTTGTCTTTCAAATGAAGCCAAATATTCCAACCACTTATATAACAATAATATGCCTTACTTTGATTCTAATTAATATCCTCAGATTTTACCATGTTGTTAGTCAACCAAACCACAATTGTACTGGAATTTTCTTAAAACAGAACAGGATTGTATATACTGTATATTTTTCTTGTTAAATACATGCATACTAAGTAATGTACCATTGTAACATGTACATGTGTGTATGGCCTCGCAGAGATCACAGTACACAATACTTGGCAATGTCTTAATTTGATTTTTGTCTCCAAAAGCAGTTGTTCAGGCATTTTCCTTATTTTTCTTAGTAGTTTTTTCAAGCATTATTTTTTTTTCCAGTTAGCATTTAATTCTTGCATTTCATCAAATGCAATACAGTCACCAAAAAACACTGTAAGATGTTTGTTCAGGCATTTTCCTTAGCCATTTTTTTCAAGCATTATTTTTTGTTCACTCAGCATGTAATTCTTGCATTTCATCAAATGCAATACAATCACCAAATGATTCCTCCTATCTGCAGCAAACTGATGACATCATTCAGCCTTGCAAACTAACTGGATTTAAAGACTATTTTTTAATGAAGAAATCAGGAGCTTTTTTGAAAAAAATATATGGTTGCTCTATATTGAGACATGTCAGAATTGTATTTATTCAATATAATTCTACTGAAGCTTAATCTCTATTAAATAAAATGTGCAAAGAAAAACAGTACCAACATGAAATATTTTGTGGATAAAAATGTAATAGAAATACTACAGATAAGGTAGAACCAGCCAAATCAGCAATTTGTTTGAAAAAAATCTAAAACTGTCTTCCAAAGTACAAATACCTTCGCAAATATAACAAAAGGTATAAATAGTTAACTCTGCTGGAGGTATATCTCCAAATAAAAAATGTTTCCATTGAGGTTGAATTAAATAACCAGAAGTCAGACAGATATTAGTTGAGATCTCTTGGTATAGTTCCTGAATTTTGTATTAAATTGGATGTATATGTGATATAGCTTGCCTTTAATTTTGTGTTGTCCCCCACAATTCAGATCTGGGTTGGAAGCATTGACCCTGACCCTTGTCAGCTGTCTGGTTTGATCATAGCACTAATCCTTTCCCCTTCCATACTGATGCTATGGCTTACTAGATAACATTAACGAAAGATCACACAACTAATTCCAAAGACACCCTATTTTTTGTATGTTTTCAACAGCTAATTTACCAATGCTAATGAGAGTATATAACATCAGAACTTTGTTTTGTCCTCAGTAGAGCACTTGAAAGATAAAAATGTTAGAAATAAAGTTTATATAATCTCTCTGGTGGTAGGAACTAGTTTAGAAAAGTGATTTATACCTGCATTGCATCTTCCCCTCAAATGTGATTTGTTTGGGTAGGGCACTGCAGATCAACCTGGTGCTCCAGACCAGGACAGATCATCACACTAAAGGGAAAACTGCTACCTGAAGCAAAGTGAAGGACAACCAACTATCCACCTGGAAAAACTGGTGGTACAATAAATTACCTGAATCAAAGAAAACGTAGACCAACAGCTAAGGTGGGCAACAAAAAAGAAATGTTTAAGGGGCTAAGTCCCAGAGACAAAACAGACCCCTAAGGAGGAGTTCAAAAAGACACTCTTGTCCAATAGAAGAAAAAAAATGTTTCCCTTAAGCCTAGCTTAAGCCTAAAACACCTAACCCTTGACTGCAGGGAATGTAAGCCCGGAAAGAGAAGAATGTCTCATCCTTACGTTCAGTCAACAGCTGGAGGCTTCAGTAGAATACCCTTAACCCTCGACTTCAGGGAGAGGGAGCTCCATGATAAGAAGGATGTTACCTACCTTAGGAAAAATGCATGGATGCCAGAGCCCATCACTTGTTGGGATGATCAACAAAACCCTGTATAAAATGGAAGGCAGGGATGAGTATATATCATATCACAAGCTGGTGTATGAGGACGTCAGGACCAGGGGGATGGGAAAAAAGTCCTACCAGCCAATGACATAGGTGTATTAGGGGTGGAGTAGTCACACTGCAACCCGCCTAATCAGTTATTAAATATATGATTCTAGGAATCACCCAACCTACCCCTGTAAAGGACAGAAGCCTGTGCTGAGGAACTAGGAGTAGGAATGCTAGTACTAGAACTAGGAATATTTACTTCAGTCAGAGGAACTTGACTGAAGATACAAAATGCAAAAATTAAAGAAGAAAATTATTAGCAGAAGAATATAGCTAGGCTTTTTTTTCAATAGAGCTAAATAAAAGGTGTACAACCTTCTAGGATAGTGGTTCTCAACCTTTCTAGGGCCGGGACCCCTTGGTAACATTTGCCAAGTTGTGGTGACCCCCAACGGTAAAATTTAGGGATGACGCAACCTGATGCGAAGGGGACCTGATGGAGAACTTCAGGTCCCACTCTGCTGATTGGCAGCAGCAGTGGGCGGGTGCAATGGCTAGTTTGCTATTGGCTATTGCAAAGTGAAATAGCCAATAGGAATCTAGCTATGCATTCCTATGGTGATTTGTTTTTTTTTTCTGACTTACGGCGGCCGGCGGCTCCGATGTCAGGACAAATCATCCCCTGGCAAATCATCATTCGACCCCCGACGGGGTCGCGACCCACAGGTTGAGAACCGCTGTCCTAGGACCTCCTTGCATAAAAGTGCAAAGATAGCAGTTTGGGGCAGGAATATATGGGAAGCTGATTTTTTTTGTTTGCTAGTGTGCCAACCTCTGGTTGGTGGCAATAAAACCTGACTGTTTAAGAAATCCTGTGGCTCTTGTGTCCCTCAATACACAATAAAAAAAACACTTATTTCTGTAAAATAGGGAAAGGTTATGACCTCTGTCTGATTAATTTTACTGTCAGTGTCTTCCTGTCCTGCTGATAATGATTTCTCCAATTTCTTGTCTTGCTGTCACAAAGACCTTTCAGGAAATTTTGAGAAAAGGGATATAAAGCCCAAAGTGACCAAACCTTGTTTAGAAACTGAGCCTCTTTCACATAAAAGTTGAATAAAGTATTGGCTCAGCAGTATGTGTTTGCAATAAATGATTTCAGAAAAAAATCTCTTTAATCTTTTCATATTCCCATTTATCTTAATTTTTTTATAATTTGAAAAGACCATCTTGCTGGAAAGCTGGATTAGTGTAGGCTTCACTGTGTCCATTTGTCATCATCATCTCGCTCTTAGCATATATTGTTTTTCCAATCAGCGGCCATTCTGTGTCCTCTTCCAATACTGTCCGAAGTATTTTATACCTACTCCCAGGCTTTATATTGAAACATTTCTTCAAGGCCATCCAGAGGGCTCTATTATCCAGAATAAATTCCTAAAAATATGTAATAGAACCCTAAGATATGAAAGCTTTCACATACATTGGTATATATTATATCAGTCAGTATTGAGGACATATCATGCACACAAAAATAAGTTTACACCCATATATTAAGAAGCCCTCCCCATACAATAACATTTTGAAACATGCAACAGTAATGCAAAGCAGGCAATGGCTGACGCCTCTACATACAGTATCTCTCAATGTATTCTTGTGAGCCCTGGGACATTCTAATATCCAAATGTGGATTTTAAGCAGAAAAGTCTATAGACAGGTCCTGTAACCAATAATAAGATCCAATCTATAAGATAGAAGAGGATAGCCTGCCGTCAACTTTCTCTGCCAAGGTTTTAGTTGCATACAAGAAAGCCTTGTGTTTTTGTGAACCTGGGGTGCTTAAAAAGACACTTAGAAGTACAAGTAGGTACCGGTGGGCTCCTGTTTACAGTCATATCACGGGTGTACAAGTTTTATAGTATGGACAGAGTTGCTTTAATATATATAAACTAATATATGGTTGTTATGTAAATGTTTCACTAAAATTGAACATGTTGCTCACTTTAAAATGAAAGAACACAATATGAAGTTTAAACAGACACATTTCTATAGTTTCCAATGGCAGATCTGTTTTAATTTCAAATATAACCTGTTATGTTTTTGAAGCTGAGGGGACTAGAAGTATGGAAATCAATCGATCTAACTAGACAACTAGGTAAATTGGAAGGAAGCATAGTTTGCTAGGGGCGACACTTTCACATGTTTTGCCTTTTAAATGGAAGTCCTATACTTGCAAGTTTTCATTCTGTAGCTTTGCACACTGATCAAAGAAACACATGTAACAATATTGCCTAATAACAACCACAAATATAGAGCTGCAGTATCTACATGGAATGAGATCTACAGTCTCAGTCGACGTGTAAGGCCCCTTTCACACAGGAGGTCCAATCGGGTCTGCCTGTCAGTTTTTCAAGTGGATCTGATAGGATGCCCAATGTAGGACTATGGGCAGGGTGTCAATTTACACACGGTTACCCCTGACTCCGGCCAGGTCCGGAAAAGTAGACGGATCAGGGATCTGTTTTGCCAGACTTGACCGTGCCGGATCGGGGGTAATCTAATGTAATCGGACACATGTCCGTTTACATCCGATTCCCCATAGAGGGATATGAGATCTGGTAATTGCAGTTTTTACGTCCATCGCAAGATGGAGGAAAAAACTGTATGGACATGGATGCCACAGCGTTGACATACGCTCCGTACTGCTGTGATCAGGAGAGAATCTGTGCATGGATCCTCTCCTGATCAGCCCATGTAAGAGGGCCTAATGTTGAAAGTTTGGAAGGCATGGTTTAAAGTCAGTAAAGACTAATAAAAAACAAAATGATGAAAACAGAAATGGACATTAGAGGTGGTGGCAAACCAGACAATACCCTTTCTATATATAGTAGGGCTGTTACTGATTAAAATTTTCGTGTTCGATTAATCGAAAAAAAATTTAATCGTTTAATTTCGATTAATTATAACGCACAGAATTCGTGTCTAAGCAACAATGTTAATGGGGACAGGGCCACACAAAGAAATTTAAAAAAAAGGTACAAATCTGCAGGTATTGATAGAAAGACTTATAAAGCTTGAATTCCACTCTGAGCTATTGAAAAGATTTCAAAACTTCCATCTCTGTAAGGAAAGTCTATAATATCAATAGAAGCCTTGTTTATGCCTGGAAGATGGCAAGCTGGTATAAATTAGTCAAAGCTTCATTACTCCATAATATGGAACAATGCACAATAGGCCCCCAAGCAGACTGTGTGGTGGGGTTGGGATTGTGAACATATGCCTCTTCAGTCAATAAGACCTGCTTCTTGATTTCCTCCTCTCGGACATCAACGTCACCGGACTCCTCCCCCCTTCCCTTCGTTAGCCGTCACGGACATCGACATCACCGGACTCCTCCCCCCTTCCCTTCATTAGCCGACGGAGCCACTTGGGGAAGGGGGGAGGAGTCCGGTGACGTCACCAGATCTCCGACGGAACTCCCGGAAGACCCGGAAGCCGGCGGAGAGTTGAGTACTGATCAAAAACATTGTACGATTAATCAAGGAATTAATCGTTAATTTTCGCAGCCCTAATAAATAGCATAATACTCTTGATTGATACCAATACAGGTTTGCTCTTGTAATTTAAATTTATGTGTCAAATAAATAAGAGATACCTGTACATGCTAATGAAACATTTAGAGATACATTGTGAAAATGATTTTTTAAATACCAAACACCACATAAAATATCCCCATTCACAATAATACTGACCTCAACTGTGAATGTTACTACCAGATTTATAGCCACTTGGACTATGATATGTTTTCTCCAGCTGGTGGGTGTACAGACAAGCTGAAGAAAAGAAAAAAGGAAAATCAAAAGATTATCTACTCGTTATTACAGTTTAAGTACACTTAACAGAAGCAATTCATCCTTATGTTTTTTTCTCCTTCCAGATTTTTCTTTAATTCTCTCTATCATTTATCTACTCAGAACCTTGTCTAAATGACATCTCACATCCTATGCACTGCTACAGAAAATGCATGAAGGGGACAGGGTATAAAATGCTCCCTATATAAGAATTACATCATATTTTTCAAGATAAACTAAAGCCTTCAAAAAACAAATTGCCCACCTTTCCAACAGCGTATGCTAAATGCCACGGCATTTCTCAGGCTTATTCAGTATGTATAGGGCAGTAATTTGCAGTATTCAACAAGAATTTAGAATGCTAACACAAGATTAATGACATATTGATTTGTTTCTATAGGTTACATAGTTACATAGTGGATGAGGTTGAATAAAGGCACGGCATTTTTTTCTGCACATGACTGGGTGACAGAAATCCACACAGCCTCACCTCATTAATTAAAGCAGAACTCTGGGGGAAAATGATTATTAACCCTTTTTATGGGGCTACCTCTGCACTGCAAGGGTTAAGTGCTTGTTTTGGTCCTGGTAGAAAACCAAAAAAAATTATGCCAGGGGATCAGCCATGGTATTTACCTCCGGCATTCTCACGTCCTGTAAACAGTGCATTAGACATGATGATTTACAGTACCTTAGACTGCTGCAGTGAAGAGGGAAAAAGGCTCCAGGGACCTAGCTAAAAACAAGCCAGCTCCGTTGATCAGGTGACTATAACTTTGTTATTGTCCTCCCTATACCAGAAGGAGCACTGGGTGGGTAGCCCAACTGCAAGGGTTAATAATATTTTCCCCCGAGTTTTTTACACTTCCCCTGCAAAGTGCAGATTCTCTTGCAAAGTGAACAGCCTATTTGCCTTTAGAATATCAACTGAGTGAGCTTGGAGTGGTGGCTACCTTACAACACACACAGGGACCATGGTGAACAAAATTAGCCACCTTCCAGAATGAAGGACAGTATCAGCACAATTCAGAGAGGATTTCACTCTACAGCTGTGTACAGAGTGATACACAAATAAGATACATTTTTGTTAATAGTTAAGGTACTTCAATGTATTTTTAAAATGTAACTCCTGTGTTTAGTGTCACTTTAGGTCAATCATTCTTATGCCAATTTTTGTATTTATTTAATTTGTAATTAAATGCTTACCTCCAAAATAATGTATATGTCTTTGAAGTCAGCAAATATGAAGAATATGGTAAATGTAAATTCTATAATCAATATGGCCACAAAAAAATCTGGAAAACAGAATATACATTTTTTCAAGCTGGTAGCTTATAGCAGAGATCATAATTGCACCTTTTTTGGCCTACATTTTCTGTCATTCTTTCCACCACAATTCTCCCTTTTTTACAGATTATATAAAGTATTTAATATTTAAAAAATGAAGATGCTTATATTGCTTTCCTACTCTTGAAGCAGTATGAAGGCAAATGTGGTAAAATTGCCACTCAGTCCAAGTTTTAGGCTCCTTTCACACTTCACGCACCCCTATTCAGTTCAATGGGCTGCCGCACGCGTGACAAACATGGCAAAGAAACTCATGCAACATTTTCAGCTTAGAGTTTTATGCATTTTTTTTACTATTCGTTTGTGCGCATTTGATGAACAGGCAAAAATGCCCGTTTTACTGGCCGCGTTTGGCAGTGCCATTAACAAGTAATGGCAACGCAAGTGCGTCACACTTTTTAATGAGTTGCGTAAAAGTGGGCCAAAGTGTAAATGGAGCTTTAGAAAGACATTTCGTAGCTATGGAGTGAACAACCCTAATATGTTTTAAAGGGAAAATATAATTTCTTTATCGTCCATTGAGGGACGCAGGAACTTAGAAATTCTGACAAAGTCAGGACTTACAGCTGTCTACAGGAGGTTGGAACACTGGCCAAAAAACAAACAAACAAAAAAACATAAAAGCCAGCCCTGTATAACCCCACCTTTAACAGCCATGGTTCACATTTTTGCCAGTGCCCTAACAGCTTAGATACCTTTTCTTCAACTTTGCTATTTAAAAAAATCTATAATTTTGGCTAGCCTTTTTCTTTGCTGATTTCAATCATGATTCTCTATACACTGTTAATTGTTTTAAAGATTTCCCTAACGCTGCTCGAGCTAGACTCTGCACAGCAGCTATACAGTTTAGTGTAGCCTCAGTAACTGCTTTGGAGACCATACCTGGAACCCGCTAGATTGAATGTTTATGGGGCTAGCCTGGAATATAACCTTCAAGCACTGGGCTTTGCATTGTGGTGCTTTCTAGACTTTTTGAAAGTCTTTAGGTAGGGGTGTTAGGTCTGAGCCTTTAATGCTCCATTCACATATGAGCGGTTTTCTACCGCTCTAAACATAAAAACAATGCATTTTAATGTGCCTTGTTCAGACTATTGTGGGGACGTAGCAGTACAAAACTGCATCCAGCAAAGTAGCGCAAGCGCAATTTCAGGGGCGGATTCTACACATTTGCGGCTATAGTAATAGCCAAAAACGAGCGGAATCCGTCCAGTAATAAAGATTTTAGCGTTTTTGTGCTGTGCAGTCTTCCGCACTTACAAACCATGCAGAAAAAGCATACGCTATCTATGAATGGATGCTTAGTTTTGACTGGCTGGCTTTTCCTTTGGACATGGTATATCTTTGCAAACTTCCTTTCTCTCAAGTCAAAGGTTAGGAATGCTAGGCTTAAGCCTCCTGCTCTTGACTGACTGGCCTTTCTGTTGGACATGATATCTATGTCCAAATTTCTTGTTAAGGATTTCTTTTTTCCTTGGATTTGGCCCAGTAAAAATTCTTCTTGTTGACAACATTAGTTGTTGGTATGGTTTTCTTTCAATTGGGTGGTGTGTTCTTCCACCTGTTTTTTGGTGCAAGGTTGATTATTCTTTGTCTTTTTGCTGCATCATTTCTTCGAATTTCCTCTTGGTTGTGGCAGTTCCCTGTTTTTGTATGACCTTTTTTTTCATCTAGCGTTCATTTAGGCATTGATTACTCATTTATGCTATGGACTCCACACCTGTGGACCTCTCACTGGCTGTTACCCACCCCTCAGTTAAACTGCTTTTGGATGTCCTGGCTTTTCAAAATGTCTAAACTCCCATGTCCCTCAATGAACCATATGGAAAACATGATTTTTGTACTTCATGACAGCTGGGGGTTGGGGGGGGGTGTTATATGAGCGCTAGCTTCAACTTATTTTCTTTGCCAGTGTTACAAACTCCTGTAACCTTCTGCAGTATAACTCATTTTTTTTTAAAATGCATGGGCTCCTTAATGGACTTCATGAAAAAGTTTTGATAGCAAGTGTAAACAAATCTTATTATTGTTGAGTTATTATTGTAGTGTTTAGCCTAATAGTAATGTTGAATATGGCTTTCACAATTTTACAAGCTTCCTCTTCCTTTATTTTAATATATTATTACATGTAGAGGTTTGTGTATTAGAGTTATGGTAGATTAGTTACTACAATAAATATGCCTAGCTGCTTAAGATACCCTGTTATCTTGCCCTTGGAGGGAAAAGTGGCAGTGTCTCTGTAAAGGGCATCCACCTACCCCCTTTATACTTTCCTTACCTGCCCTTCCTTGCAACCCGCACTGAAATTAGTTGTGTCCGTGACTAAGAGCAGGACCTAGCAATTGGATGAAAGACCCAGGTATCATCAAAGGAGAGTAGGTCACATGCTGCCCGATACCCAGAAGTGCCAGGTATTATTTTCCATTATGGTAAGGTAAGTATAAAAGGGGTAGAGGGATGCCCTGTGCAGAGACATTGTCACTTTGCCTTGCATAGGCAAGGTCACAGGGTCCCTTTACCAACAGTGCTTTCAAAGAGTCAGTTGACTTATGAGAAGGAGCAGTAAGCCACTTTGTTGCACTGCGAAGCAGGAAGCGAAACCTGCATTTTCAAGGCTGCCCGTATGTACATATATAATTACAAAATTACAGTATACACAGAAACAAGGTTACCACCATCGATTATATTATTGACATCAACCAGATCTATTTTACTTGTACAGTATATCTAAAAACAAATATAAAAAAGTCAATAGATGCTGCTTAACTAACTTTTATTTTAATATTCCTATTTTGGTAAAATAGGTCTTTGTGAGATCATAACAAATACAGTTGCCTTAAGTGCAGCTTAGTGCCAGTCTGCTAGTGGCGGGCATAAAATGTAGTTGGTTACAGTTTGCGATTATAGATGTGCAGGCCAAGATGACTTACACTATGGAAGTAATTATTAAAAAGTCTCTGAGATAAACTTTATATCAACTTTGGCCATGACATCTAGAGGAAGCCTCCTCCTGCTGACAGATAAGTATAGTAGGGCCATTAGTATTATTTTTAGATAGGGCTCAGTAAGCAAAGGTATGAAAGTATATATCTCCTGGGCTTCCTGGGTTTAGGTCTTCTTTAAAAGTGAATGCAGATTTTATATACTTACAGTTGGTATATAATGGCTGTCGGAAGGGCCTCCCCTTAGAGAAGACAAAAGATAGGATCACCAGGTGCACAGATGTTATCAGCCACAGCGTTGTACCCTCAAAGCTTTCATAGTTAATTTTTTTTCTTTCATAAATTAACACATAGGTAAGGTTCCTATTCGAACTTTCATTTCCAGGATGACAGGCACTAGGAGACAAGGAAGTTAAACCACTTTATTAGCACATGCAGAAAAGCTGTACAGATACCCCAATCTTTCCATAAGCTTGTATGCACATTTAACTCATTTGATGCATGTTATTTTCCATTAAAATGCTCCCTGTTTTTAAACATGCAAAACCCTACAACTACTGTCGGGTGCTGCCATCTCGGATGAGATGTCAGCAGACCCAGTGTGACCTGCTTTCACTCAAGTCACACTATAGTTTTCATCTTTACTCTTCCCTGGATACTAAATAAATGGTTATATAAAGAGGAGATAGGAGGGGCGGAGACGCTGACAACACACACAGTAATTAGACACTCCTAGAAAATGAAAGGCTATGACATGGCAGGAGGAAGGGGGCTGTGCTAGGGAATCGTCTTACCAAATGTTTTAGGTTGATGAAAGGATCTCATTAGGAGGAAAAGGGTGGCTGTCGTTACCATCCTCCTTCATCTGTTATGCAGACTATTTTATTTTTTTACTAGCTCCTTCAATGAAATCAGTGCACATCTCAGACAGTTGTGTTCCTTCATGAGGTGTGCATTGAAAATCCATTAGTTAAAGCAAAAAGCATTTGACGAGATCTCTTTTTATCTTACATGTCACTGCTTAGTCAATTGTACAACAAAACATGCACTCTATAGCAAACAATTATTAGTAAGCTCCACATATGCATTCTATATCCTGTACATGTACAGTATGTCTGTGTGCATTGGAGGACCGTGAGAATTTATTTTTGCAGACGCCATCAGTGCGCCGGTGTACCTATAAAAGCCTAAATAATCATGCAAGAGGTTCAGCATCTAGCTAGGTATCTAGCATTTTTCAGAATGAAAAATCAGCAATGGCAACCTTCATGTTTCTTATAGGAAATGTTTCTTTTTTTTTTAAATATGGGTTGTATGGAGAGCATCTAAAATGTTGCTTATTTCTGTGCACGAGGCATCAGTTTTATTATAGTGTAACTCTGCCAAACTATGCTAAGTGGATTTTTACTAAATGTCCCTCAATTATATGCACCTTTACTGGTATTTAGATATACCATGTTAAAGTCCTATGTTGTAACAACCTAGGTCTGAAATTCAAGGCAGATATCTTTAGACCAAGGTAGACTAAGGCCAAATTTGGACCTAAAACATAAATCAATGGAGGTTCATTTACTTGAAATTTCACCTCCGTTGACTTCCGTTCTGTTGTTTTTTTGTTTTTTGTTTTTAATTTGTTGCCAACCTTTATTTTAAGTAACATGTTCTGAGTGGGCAAACTCCTGTGTTTTTTTTTTACTTCTGTTCCATTCTGTTTACTTCCGTTCTTGACAAGTTCCAATTTATTGTGCCGAAAAAAGTAGATGCTCTAGTTTTTTTTCAGCGCAGTGCAACACAACACAACACAACGGAACAGTTCAGTGTGAACTGGTCCCATTCACACCCATTCATTTTTTGGGTTACCTTCTGTTGACACCCATTGACATCCATTAAAAACTGGAGCACATCGGATCGCAATGTATCTGGTGTGAATGGGGCTTAATGGATCCATAAGTGATTAAAACTGGCAGTCTGATGACATCTACTAGATGGCTCTGCACTTTCTCCTGCACATAACATAACATTATTTCTACAGGATTGTGCTATTTTATTTTTTTTAGTTTAAGCCCAATCCAATTTGATAGAATGTGGAAGACTTAAAACATCTCACAATTTTATTTTGTTGTCTTTTTTTCATTTGGTAGGCTTCTCTTTAATTCCGGTTTATTTAAAGCTGAACTCCAGGAATGATCTTTTAATGATAATTACATTGGCCCAGCTTGACTGAATATAAGTATTCATATCTGATCTCTGCATTAGTCCATACTGCATATGATAGCTGATGTCTTACAATTGCGGTTCCAGCAGCTTCCCCTCTGCACACTAGGCACAGGGAGTCACTCACGTGGCACCGCCACCATTCACTTTTATTTTATTTTTTTCATTGAATACAAGGCTTTCTCTCATTGGACAAGGTGGAGAGGAGTGGAGAATGACAGCTCTCCACCTCATCCAATCTACCCATCCAATGTATTACAGCTCACTGATAGGAATAAATGGGCCGTGTTGCACATGTGCACTGTGGAGGTGGGCTAGCGGTATTGGGCAGGTCCACACAGCAAAGTACGCTTGAAAGGTGAATATTTAACACAGCATGCTGTATTACAGAGGGTGAACTTGTACTTTAGGTTGTGTTTGTCTGCAGTTGAGCAAGCTTTAAAAAGCAGGATCTGAGATGTTATGACACATTTACCTGTATATGTCATCTCTGTTGTACCACGGTTGCTGCTGAACTATAAGAAATGCATATGTCTGTGAAGCTATGCCATAGAGCACATTGAAAATGACTGAAAAGATCATAGCTGGAGAAATCAGCTGTCCTGGTGGTCTGTACTTTGCCAGTGTCGGGTATGCAGGGGTAGAACTCACTGCAAAAGACCACAGAATATGTTAAAAAGACAAATATCTGACATTGACTTCCCAATTTAATATTTATAGCGATGCTGGAATCTGCAAAGCATCCAAACCAGTGCACGTTTATAATATTTATTTAAAGATGGTAATTTTGCAAACATAATTTAATACTGGTCAACATGGTGGTGTACCACAGTGTTTCTCAACTGCCCCCAGCAGTAATGTTTTCAGGGTTTTCCTTAAATTTACACAAGTGATATGTGTCACTGACTTTAGTACCAAATATATTCTTGAACCATCCTTAACCAATCTCTTGAGGCTAGTAAGTAACTAAAGGTGAACCACAATGGTGTACAGTTAGCATTGTTGTCTTGTGGCACTGAAGTCCTAGGTAAAAAGCCCAACAGGGCCCTAAATAAAGCAGTGACCCTAAACATTCTTTGGTGACAAATAAATCACTGCCATTTAAAACACATGGACATGGAAAATTCTTCTGAAAAGAGAATGTTTGCTGAATGTCAGATGTACTGCTTTATAAATATGCCCTTTGGGACTTTTCTGTTTGCCCTTGTGCTATACCGGTGTTGCAGTTTTCTCCCACAGTCTAAAAATATTTTGACAGACCAACTAGCCCTTTTTCAACTATGTTAATGGCATTGTGTGTGGGTGGAATATGGTTATTTATGTGTAAAATAAACTAACCCAGTGGATTGAAGAAGAACTCCAGGAAATGTAAAAGGTAACCTCTGCAGTGGGGCTAACCCTGTACTGCAAGGGTTAACTGCTCATTTTGGTCTAGGGGCTAAAAACATATATATATATATATATATATATATATTCACCTGATCATTGGTCCCACTAGGCTGCTAGACTGGTCCCTGCAGCCTATTTTTCCCTAGGTTCTGGCGTTCTAAGGACCCATGTCATCATCACGCCTAATGCAGCTGCATTAGATGTGTGGATGCCGAGAGACATTCCACCGCCAGCGTGGAAGGGGAGAGAGGTGAGTGCCGCCCACCGCAGGATTGGGTAAGTATATCTTCTCAATTTTAGCCTCTAGACCAAAATGAACAATTGTGTGCGGGAGTAGCCCCACTGCAAGAGTTAATTATTACATTTCCTGGAAATCATCTTTAAATATGTTGCCCACCGCTCATCCTCATCGCTCCCCCTTAGTACATCACTAAATATGTAAAACAGAGTGGGAATAAGGTGTAATGACACCCCAAAAGGTTGAACTTGGTGGGCCTCTTTCTTTTTTCAGCCATAACTACTATGTAACACAGGGTTATTCACAAAAGGGTGAAGAGTTTTGAGAAGACAGGAGAAGTGACCAATCTAGGACAACATAGCTGAACTGGAAAGTGAGCTGAATTGGAGAATTTTTCCAGTTCAGCTATGTTGTCCTAGATTGTTCACTTCCCCTGTCTTCTCCAAACTCTTCACCCTTTTGTGAATAACCCTGACAGCATTTTATATATCTCAGCAATGTCTGCATTCAGAAACTAACCTTATATATGTTGGACTTAACTGGGGTCTATTCACAAAGCTGCCGAGGGCAGCCGAGTGAATGACCGATCAGAAGTGAAGTGAGCCGAACACTGTTCGGCTATTCACTTCAGGCTGGTACGGCTGATTTCAGCCGTACATCGGCTGAAAACAGCCGTACATCGGCTTGCTTCGTGTGGCTTCGGATCAGCCGAACATGCTCAGCATGTTCGGCTGACCCGAAGTGCAGAAGGAGTTCGACTCAGCCACTGTCATTTCTGTTTTTTAAAACTTGACTGTTGTTTTGGGTTATTTTGGTAACTATACTATATCTCTTATGCTCAAAGTAAATAAAGATATAAAAAAACTTGTACTATAAAGCACCATATACAAATCATAGCAATAAGTATTCATTTATACCTACTTGTAAAAAATATTGCAAACACAATAGCAAAGTCATGAATGAGCCATTGATTGTTTCCAAAGATGTTTCGTTGCTGAAATACAAAAAGTGGAAGTGTGATCTCCTCATAATTGTCTTGCATCACCTTGACACATGTATTCATATTTTTAAATATTATTGTTATTATGAGGCACAAATATCACAGATTTGTAAGGCTTCCCAACTGTCTGAAATTTCTTTTTCCACCAAACGTATCGGGTTCTAGCTAAAATGTACTTGACTAAGGCTGTGTATGCTCAAGTTACCATGGACCCTTTAAAAAAAATGGATGTTACAACATGAATGTGCAACACTTGTTTGTACTCTTTTCAGAGACAACCTTTGTAAAGCAAAAATGCTGAGCATCCATGTTTATGGAGTTGTGAGTATTAGGAAAACAAGGAGTGCTCCCTTGCCACGTTCATTTATTCAGTCAGCTAATCATTTTGGGGCTTTTTCCTGTTTTGCATGTCTGTATGTTTTTAGTCATTTCACCATTTTACTTTTTTTTTAATTAAGTCAGCTGTTATGTCAACCTTCTCATGCATCTTAAATTGGAACTAGTTACTCTAGCCAAAAAATGCTGACCGGTAGACTTTTTATGATGTAAGAGAATGTGTATATCCCTTCTGACATAGTTTATACTCCGTGCCTGTTAGCATTTATATTTCTGTAAGTGTACATTGAATCATGCATACACAGCTCTGTATACATTCTCAGCATGATTCTGTTGTAGGCCGAAGTAACTCCTATGTGCATGAGTGAGAGTTACATCATCCAGTCAAGCCAAGCCTGATCAATCATCCAGCCTGACCAATCAAGGTGGCTGAAGACTTTGAACCTGGAAGAAGACCGGAACAAGATGGAAGCCCCAGCAATGAATGAGAAGGTGGACATTGCAGCAGGAGAGGGGGTCACTTTGCTAGGTAAGTCTTCTCTAATTAAAATGTGCTAAAAATTAAAATGTGCAAATATGCTTTGCATGCTTGTACATTTTGGCAAAATGCTCCTGGGGGCCCACAGTTTTTTGCTCACTTTTATGGGTTAATTCCAATTTAAAGGAAACCTGTACTGAGAGAATATGGAGGATCCAATTGCTGACTCCTCAGAATGCTAGTTGCTGTGTTGTTATGCCAATCAAAAGCCTTCAACAGTTATTGAGCCATAGTCAGTGACTCAAACTAATGAAGTTAAGTACATCCATATAGAGTTTTCATACAATTAGCATTTTCAGAAGGAGTTCAGTCATGGCAGCCTACATATATTCTATTTTATTAATTAGAGCCTAATTGATTAAGGCACCAGGAGACTTGAATAAAGTGAACAACATTAAAGCAGAACTCCAGAGCAAAATAGTCTTAACCCTTGGAGTGGGGCTACCCCCGCACTGCAAGGGTTAAGTGCTTGTTTTTGTCTAGGTTCAGGAAAACAAATACTCACCTAATCCTCCAAGCTGGCTTGCTCTTATATCAATCCCTTCCTCTTCTCTCCTCCTCTGCTGCAGTGATGGTATGTCACTCAGTATCCTCACATCCTATACACAGTGTATAGAATATGATGACTCAGGGGACCTTAGATTGCTGGAGCAGAGGGGGGAGGAGGCTCAAGGAACCGGTCTAAAAGCAAGCAAGGTGACTAACACTTAACCCTTGCAGTGCAGGGGTGGCACCACTGCAAGGGTTAAGAATATTTTTCCCTGGAGTTCTGCTTTAATGTTATGCCTTATCTCATAACCTTATAGTATATAAGTATATAGTATGTATGTATACATACAGGAATTTGTCATCTTTATTATATATGTGTATCTTTGAAAATAAGTACATGTTGTTATGTCACTAATGCATAAGAAATGTATATTGTTCTCCTTTATCTTTGATGGAAAAGGACATACTTCGGCACATAGATAAATATATTGACCAACCTTTTGCTTATGATTAACAGTTTTTACTGCTTTGAGTGTCCTTATTAGGGATTACTTAATTTAAGGTCAAGAAGTGATAAGAAATCTCCCCAAGGAGGGGACACACTAGTACACATCTGTAGTAGAATAGGGGAAGGGTTAGAAACTCTGACAATGTCTTTATTGCTGTCTGTAACTTCCTGTTCCAATGACAACTGATCGCCCTGTTTTTTGTGCAGGCGGCACAGAGATAGGAAGAAAGCAAAAATCTCCCCAGTGGAATCACAGACAAAATAAAAATCAGACAGTATATTTGCCTCTTCATCCCTATCCAAAACGTAAACAATTTTTAGAATCCAAAAAGAATCCTCAAATTTTTTAAGTAAAAATAATAACATTCATCTTACCCAATAGAGCAGCAGTGTGTTGGTATATTCAATTAACCCAAACATAGCCATGTATTTAAACATACAGAATGATGTGACAAGAGCTGCCCGCCCTTCCCTGCAAAAAAACAATTATACAAGACACTGTTGGACAAATGTGATCATTTTTGTTTTCTTATTACCTTACATTCATACTTTATAGTAAAAAACCTTTTTTGGAGTTTTGGACAGAGTGTTAAAACCTCTGTAAAGTTTTCATTCCTCACTATGTCTCTGGGTAGATTCAAGCTCTGTTTCTCCTAATGACCATTGTCTGAGACACAGATAGTGATAGAAAATCCAAGGTTTTAGAGTTACTACCAGAGCAAGTGGTAAGGGCAAATCTTCCAATGGGGCAATTGTTGCGGTGGCAACTGTCTAAGAGGGGGATTTGGCTCTTTTTATAGAGATCTCCTTTCACTTCCTGTCTGCCTCTGGCAAAGAGAGTGAAAGGAAATCTCTAATATAGGACATAGACAACACAGGAAATAAAACTGACAAGGGGTCACTCTATCCAAAACGGAAAAAATAAAACACATTGGCCATACATACAGTACACTTTATGTCATTTTTACCAATAGCTAACATTTCTGTTGGAAGAATTAATTGTATACTCCTTGGTTATCTTATATTTCTGGCTATAAACCCAGCATGAGATGAATAAGGGGCTGCCATCCTGTGGACATCCTTCTGAAACTGCTTCCTGTCTGTTAAGCTAATCCTCTAGTTTCAGCACTCACTGATGGAAATCAGCATTCTTAGAGAAGGTTAGCAATGGCTGTATCTATGTTTCACAAGGGCATTCCAGCCTTTATAAAGTTAAATATCTGGAGAGTCCATCTGCAACAATGATACCATGGCAAAGTGATACTATGACCAATATGGTTTTGTGGAAGGTCAGAAACATGAACTAATAATGGTAAATGGCTCCACTAGAATCGCTCAGCAACTTTATGTACAGTAAGGTTATGTATAGTGTTTAGTGAGCACGTATTTTTAGTCAATGTTTCTGTGTTTAAAGTAATTTTTTATTGGACTTTCACATTCTATTTAGCGGCTCTTCCATATTTTTATTGGTGTAAATATACAGTTAGTAGATTAGCGACTAGAAGGAGCTATGTTTCTTACTGTAAACACTTAACCTGCCTGCTTAATAATGTTTGAGATATCAGCCATTCAGCTGCACACAAAGTACAACGTTCATGAAAAATCGAGAAAAAAGAAACCAGAGCTTACATATGTAATAGGCAAATATGGCTGCCCCCATGTACATATATATTTACAAATTATACACAAAAACAAGGTATTAGTAAAGTCTAGGGGTTGACCGATCATTGGACCTACTGATAATCAGAGCCGATATTCCAAAATGTTTTAATTATCAGTATCGGTTACATTTACCGATATTACCGATAATAAACACTGTGCAAATTTCAGCCAGTTCTTGAGGAACCAGCTGCAATTCGCACAGTGGGTGCCACTGCCTGGCCAGCATCCCTCAATCAAGTGATCAAAGAAGCCAGTCAGAAAATCTGTGTAGGAACAGAGCCTGGCAGCCAATGAGCTGCCGGCTATGTTTGGGTATTGTGACAGCGGCCTGCACCCGCTGTCAGAGTACAAAAAAACAGCAGATAGCAGGGGAAGCAAAAGCCAGAACTTTCTCTCTCAGGTCCACTCCTCTGCTGATTAACCGCAGGCAGTGGGCGGGTGCAATAGCCAACCCGCTATAGGTTAGTTCAAATTTTAATAGCCAATAGCAGGCTGGCTATTGCACCCACCCACTACCTGCTGTCAATCAGCAGAGGAGCGGACCCGAAGAAGAACTTTCTCAGCAGGCAGTGGGCAGGTGTGTACATTCAGCTGCCAGCTGCGTAATCTTGCCACAGGCAGATGAATGGGGGGAGAGACTCAGTAGGGGTCAACCTATACCAGGTGACTGCCTGCTGTTTACATTCAGCTGCTGTTAAAATAATTCAAGGCACCCCTTTTACCTCTCAAAACCCATACTACAGGTACTCATAGGAGATGCCAACTCTGACAAGAATCTTTCTCATAAATTATCAAATCTACAGCATAGAATCATCTTACAGCAGTGCCAGTGAGACAACCTGCTAAACTACTACTGACAGCAGCAGGTCTGAACCTTCAACAGGTGACCAGAAATCTACTTAGATGCTGCAAAACAACAATAATGATATTCCTCATTTCATGGACGGTGTGCCAAGTGACTCTAAATCTACTTCAGAAGATGCCATAGAGATGCCCACAGAGGACTAGCTGCAACCTCAGACTAGTCCTTTTATAAAAATCACAACTGGCATCTGCAAAACAGTAATGTTTCTTTAATTAGGTAATCTAGATGAGCGCTCCAAAGACTTTGGTTCTAAATTCCTGCAACAGAGTCTTGACCTAGGCTGCAATTCATCTAAGATTCTTCCATCAAGCTGACAGTTGAAGAATTACATCAGGAACCCTGCTAACAGTGAAAGGTCTAAGAACTCATTGGAGTTATCTACACCACTCATTGTGCAGAAATGTCATTTCCAGCTACACCTGGATGTACAGCCTTCTAAAAAAAGACTTCTCAAGAGGTACTTTGAACCAACCAAAGAGACTGTCCCACTTTCACCTCTAAGAAAATTTGCAAGCTTTTCCACTTTGGAGAAGTGACCTGGTGCTTCCAGCTATCATGAATCAGAATACTTTCTTAGAGCTTTACAGACTTTTGTACATGTTTTACATATTTTCTCTTTTCTTTATATCCTTCAATTTGAGAGGACAGCTTCTAAGCTATCTTGGAATGGGGTTTTAATTTGTGGGTCTTTTTATCTCTTCCCTAGAGTTTAGGACAAACTGGAAGCAGCTAGAGAGACCAGTGCTGGTTTGCTGTAAAGTTTTTTTAATAGTTGTTAAGATTATGTAGATGCTTCAATGCCTAGGCACAGATGCATTTTAAGAAAAGGTTTCTAGTCACATTTCCCAGGTCTGCAAACTTCCTCAGCCATTAGCAAAGCGACATGAGAGACTCAACTGTAATATAATACAAATAGGATTGCAATCAGTAAATAGCTACCTCAGACAGAACAAAGGTATGCCCAGGCTTGTTTATTCATTATCCATTTTCAAATGAAAACAATTACCTAATAGCTTGCATAACATAGACCTGCAGAAATGTGAGATGTTTTGACTTCTTGTAACCTGTAATTTGCCCTCATATTGTTGACTGATATTAATCCATTACTTATATCTTAGAACAATAATCTATTTCCTTATTAAAGCTGCCATGGACATTGAGGGCCTATTCATACCATTGCATTGCGGTAATATGTGGTAATATACACGTTTTACCATGTTACCACAACTGATGGCAATGCCTGTACAAGGTAGACTGCTATGCCTTTCATTGCTGTGGTGCACAGCATCCTCAGGAAGGGGTCATGTGGGTCTTCTGGTCCCCTGTATTGAGTTGACAGTTCATTCATAATGAACTGTCTTACAATGCAACATAGCACACCACAACAGACCACAATATTGTGAATCCATCCTAAAGGAATAATGGATATGTGCATATAACTCAACTGAAATTGTGCTCTGTCAAAACAAATTTTGACATATACGTGCAGGTTTGAAATGCCCAAGAATGCACATTTATTTTTGTGGAAGCAGGAAAGGAAAATGTGCATAAACCTTTCCAGCATGCTCTTAATCATAGAGAAAAAAATAGTGATTGGATGATCACCTTTTTCCTCTGCTATTACCTTTCCTCTCTTAGCATCATCACATCAGTCCAATGAACAGGGAACTGACCGAGGAAGCAATACGGCTAAACTAGAAAGAAGCGGAGTGATCATCCTGACTAGCAGAGATGTGTGCACTACGATAATAGCTGTACAAGTTTACAGATATTTTACCAGGTAAAACAGTAAATCTATATTTATTTAATCTCTTTAACTGTTTTGTGTTTCTCTTGAAGTCTGTCAACATGTTTTGGCCTGTCTCGTGTTATGGGTCATTGGCCATATTTCATTATTTTTGTTTAATACTAAAATATGTGTTAGATTATTATTGTTCAGCTGTAGTTTTTTGTGAACTTCCTTGGTTCAAGTGAAGATATTTTGATACTTTTAATCTACATCATCTGCTTCCTTGGATTCATTGTAGTAGCCTAATTTAGCAGTGTACAATGTTGTTTAAAAAAAATATTTATTGCATTTTATTTTTTTCCTTTATTGATTTTTGGGAAAAAGCGTTATTTACTTGAGTAATTCTGGAACACAGGCAATATTGGTAACTTGAGAGGTGAAAGGTGCAGCTACAGATGCTTCTTCTTCAGATAAAGATATCCCTGCATTGGCCATTTTCAAAGCCTGTAAAAAAGTTATTGGTAAAGTTATACATCCACAACTTATGTTTGCAATCCAGCCTGAGCTATAGCCCTTCTGATAAAAAATGTCCAATTGCTGATACACCTGGTAATTTGTAAACTTTAATTTCTAACTCTTTTAAAAGGGAAGTGAGGTGCTTCTGATCCCACCTTCATATGGTCTGTGGCTCTGGGTCTGAAGGCTGCGTACCACCCATGACTCCTGGCACCCTTTGCCCTTATCTCACGTCTCTATATCTTACAATACTGCATCCACATGTCTTCCATTGCTCCCATATGCAGTAGTTTCTGTGGTACCTCATTAACTTTTCCCAGGGTTGCCTTGCCTTCAAATGGCAAGTAAATTGTATATGGTTCCCTGTTATCCTTTACCATATGGTATCAATACAGTATAATACCAGGTTGACATTATAAGAGGGGCTAACCATTTTTGGAGGGTTTCTTTTCTTAAAGTGCCCACCCCATGCTGTGAATGGCTTACAGTGGTAGTGGTTAACCTGGTAATACAGAGGGCCTCAGGTGTCCCCCTGGTTTGATCATAAAACTGCATAGTAGAAATTGCACTTATTCACAACAGCACATGTGCTTTATTGTGTACATAACACACATGCTGCTGTGTGCTGCAATACCATGCTTTCTTTAAAACATGTCGCAGTGCTGGCTCTTTTTTAGAACTTCTATGTAATCTTATGTGATGCAGTGCATTGTGATTCATTCCAATGCATCGGAATATGGTGCAAAAAATGCAACATGTCCTACATTCTTTCAGCACACTGAAGCCAAAGGACATATGGCAATTGTCTTATTCTTGTGTAGGGACTGCACTGGGCAATGCTGCTCAATGCATTCATCACAACTGGGGTGAATAAGCCTATTTCTTTGTGAATTTATTACATACCTCCCAACAGTGGGGTTCACATATAGAGGCTACCAATCAAAGCTCCCTGTTCCCAGCTGTAGATGGAGTTGGCCTGCTGCCAATATGACCAGATCAACTGTCTATAACTTTCTGTTCTATTCACTGAACTCTATTTGGATCTACTAAAATAGAACTCTGCTATATGTATCTTGCTACTGCACTTAGAGAGCTTATGGGAAAGCACATTCTAGCATCTGTTTATACATTAAAATAGGTATGAATTAATTTACTAATATATCACAAACGAATTTCAAATGTTTTTAGATCTGCTGCTTTCTTTAAAATATTATCCGCTGGTCCTTCCTTGAAGGCCCTGGTACATGAACTTCCTGTTACAAAGTATCTCCCAATTGTGCTACTGCATCATCATTCTATTACATGCCTCCCTGTGGAGTTACTGTGTGGCTTTGCTGACAAACATTGGGCATTGATGTTCCATTATTGTCACTATAAGGTAGCCAGTCCAAAGCAATGATGTGCAGCCAATGCTGGAATGAGTGTGTGCGTGGACAAGAAAAGACTAAAAGAGATTGGAAGAGATCAGTAGCACTGATATGTAAAAAAATTAGGAAAAAATATGAATTTTTTTAATGAAAGAAAAAAATTACAAACAAACAAAAAAAACACCTGACACATACATGCTGTACTGATTGATCTTATTTGTAAGACATAAAAATAAAATCGCTACTTACTGCACAGTCATTGGCTCCATCACCACACATCCCCACATAATAACTAGGTAAAAAAAAAAACTGTCATCACATGATCATAAGCTCAGAATCAACATGAGGGTCAAATTTATCATCAAGTATTTGTGGTATGCGCTCAAGATAGCATGGTAAGAAAGGGCAGCTCCAGAAAACATGTACAAGTTTTGTTTTTGTTTTGCTTTGTCTCATCATATTTTGGCTGGATTCAGGGACCATTTCCAACATGTGTGTTGGGCTGCATTTCTCAATACTGACCCAATGCAATAACTAGCTTAAATCCATATATTTTACAGGCTCAGTTGACAGCAATGCGGTGGGTTGATGTGCAGTGGGCGAAAATGGAACACAAAGCTCAATGTGCTGCAACACACATGAAATAAAGAAAAATATGGTATTTTGGCTCCTACTGTGAAAAAAAAACCCCACACATCTGTACAATGCATTACAAAAAATGCACACCACCGCAAACTGGAGTTGTTGTGAATGCAGTCGCAAATCTATGCAACATGTTTAAAAAATGCACAGCAATGCAACAAAAAGCAATGCTTAAAAAGAAAATGAATGTTCAGGCATGTCAACTCAAGATCCATTGCAAGTGCAGTTTGTAAAAATGGAATATGCTGCACTGCATCGCAGTGCAATGCAACGCGCATTAAGGAAAAGCAAATGATGTATTTTGGCTCCTGCTGTGAACAAAAACCACAGTGCATCAAATCAAAATGGATTTCAATGCACATTAACTCAAGTGCATTTAATGCATGTCAACGTAAACTAAATACATTGATGCAACAGACTTCGTGTGAGGCTAGATTCACACCACATCCATTGCATTTAGCTCACTTTGATGTTCATTAATGCACTTGAGTTGACGTGCAATGACATACTTTTTTTTTGTAATGCATTGCATTGATGTGCATTTTTTATGCATTGTATTGATGTGCAGATTTTTTTCATCCACAGCTGTAGCAAAAAAAAATTTTTTTTCTTTAACATGTGTTTTAGAACGCTGTGATGCGTTATAATGTTGCACCTTGCTGCTTTTAAATACAGAATGTTTCACTTTCACAAAGCGTACACCAACCCAAAGCATTGGCGTGAACTGAGCCTATTGGAAGCAATGGATTTTGGCTTGTTATTGCATTGGGCCTGCGTTAAGCAGCACAGCCAAATGCAACCCAACACACATGATGTGAATGGGCCCTCAAAGACATTATTCTTATTTTTCAATTTTCACAACAATATGGTTAACAAAACCAGATCAGTGTCTGTAGGTGGACATCTTCCCTGCATGCATAGAGCAGCATGGATACTAATATAGCACTGGTCCACATGTAGCTCATTTGACTAAGATTTAACTTTTTAATACAGCAAAGTTCAGTTCAGTAAACTAAAGCTATGGTTTTTATGTGTTAGCACAGTTTACTAATCATTACCTGTGCTCAACAGACCTAGGGGTCTGGTCCAATATTGTCAGCCTATAGTGCTTTGAAACTTTGCTTTGATTAATAAGTCCATTCTCCATGGATCTAAAAATTCACAGACTTTTTGTTTGTAAGAGTTGGGACAACTCAGCTTTTGAAAACACCACAGTCAGTGTGAATATAATTCCTTGCAATGCTGTCAATTGTGATTGTGGACTTTGGATTGTAATATACAGTATATGTGTGATATACTGTATATGTATATATATATATAATTATTCTGGTTGTCTCTTTTGGCAGTGCTTCCAGTTAGCTGAGCCTTGATATTTTTACCTTGTGCCCCCAAATGAGATGTAAATATATCCCCAGGCAATTACCCTTCCTTTAAAATGCAGTATAAAAACAGTTCAGTCCTTTGGATTTCATTTATAAAAAAGGAAAGGAAAAAGAGTGGCCAGTATATCCAAAAGTTGTAATGGACATTAAAAGGATTATTCACAAAAGGGTGAAAAGTTTGGAGAAGGCAGGAGACGGGAACAATCTAGGCCAAGATAGCCAAACCAGAAAGTCAGCTGAATTGGAGATTTTTTCCAGTTCAGCTATGTTGTCCTAGATTGCCTTCTCCAAACTTCACCCTTTTCTAAATAACCATGATAGTTTCTTATTGCTAACAGTCTTTGAATGGATGCTCAGATATCCCTATGCTGATCTTTTCTCACAGCAGGCTGGAGTAGCTTCAAACATAGAAGAGAATCCTGTCTATTTGCTGCACCTGGTATACGGCTGTAGCAGTACATAAATGGAGGTTGCAATTCTATTACAGTGTTCCCAGTTATGAGCAGCTGGTTAGCCCTCAATAACAGCATAACCTTCTTCAGCTTTTCTATTTTCAGTCCAGGGCCATAACCTGCACTTTGCCTGACCCAAACCATTGGGTTTGACTTCTGAAGGATTGGTTTGCTGTTAAATGTGATGGTTCTAATTACTGAATGATAAATGGCCTCCTAAATTAGACAGAAGTTCTGTTTTTCTTTTTATGGTAAAAAAATTACACTTACTCAAGTTTCCGAAATTCATCTATAATTGTTGACTTCTGACCTGGAGACATTCGTGCATATACTGTTCCATTCATCAGTATCTGTGCAACACCAATATAATATCATAATATTAAAATGTTTGCAGGGTTCTTTTTTTGGGGAAAAATTTACTATTTATAATGATTTACAAGTGCCAGTGTAACACATTAAGTAAAAACAAACATATTTGGTTAATTTCTGAAAGCATGGAGTTCTATTCACAAAGAGGTCTAATCAAACCTTTACTTCTTTGCAACATCTTAACAGCAAGTAAATGAAAAGCTAAAACCAAAGGTAGAATTGTACACAAACCAGTGGTAGGAGCTGGCGGCAAGGAGCCACAAATGAGGAAACAGACAGAAGGGTAAGGTAGATGACAAGCAGAAAGCAGCAACTGGGATCCAAGCCAAGCTGCAACCAGAAGTAACCATGCGAAATATAAGAAAACAAGCATAATCATGATCAGAAACAGATACCAAGAGTCAAGTCAGGTTAGCAGAAACCTGTGGACCCTTGCACTTTATACCTACAATAATTTTTGTTTTACAGGTAAAGTTTTCTTAAAGGGAAAACTGTACTAAGATACATATAGAGGCTTATATTGCTTCCCCCTTCTAAAAATATTAGTTGCTTGGTTGTCTTTGGCATAAATACTTTCTGACCTGGAACAAGCATGGAAATAATAAATGTCAAATGTTCCGATCATCAACAGAAAGTAATAAACCTTTTGGATCAGCCTGATAGCCAGGGCAATAGTATATTAAAATGTGTGGTCAGCAATGTCAGCCTTCACGCTTTCCTGCACATAAAATATTTTATTCACTATCATTCACATTCAAGATGAATCAATAAAGGTGACTTAAATCACAGTGAAAGGAGACTAAAAAATTTAATGTTTGAAAGTAGCACCTAACTTTTACTGCTGACTGTTTTTATGGCACTCAGCAATAGCAAATTGGAGCTCGGTGAGGACACTGTCCATTAATTTTTAGAAGGCTCTGCTTCAGGTAAACCTGCTATAAACCTATAGAGTACCCAAGGGAACAATTATGCTGCACCGCAAGCACCTTGCTGTCCCTATAAGTACTGTTTCAGTGTTCTAATTCAGTGGCCCCCAACCCCCGGGCCGCGGGACCGGTACCGGTCCGTGGATCAAATGATACCGGGCCGCCCAAGGAACATTAAATTATTCCCATTTTATTTACTGTGGTGTATTTCTCTCGGGTTTGTCCGACTTTCCAGGACGAGAGGTTAACCGGGAGCTGAGAGACGTCACCTAAAGCCGCACCAATACCGTGCATGCGCAAAATATCGTGATATCGGGGCGGTTTTAGGTGACGTCTGGAGCTGAGCGGCTGCAAGCGGCAGTGGCGTTGTAGCTTTGGTAAAGAGAAGGTGTGTATCGCTCTTCTCTCTGTTCACCGGTACTTTCTCATGTTTAACAGTGCTTGGTGTACGTGTATATTGTGTTTGCTCAAATTTAACCCACAAATTAGCAAAAATGAGTACGAAACAGACGTCGTTAGAAAGTTTCCTTGGGAAAAAGAAAAGGCCCAGTGAAGAGACAGAAGAAAGGCCTTCAACATCAAAGAAACATGTAACTTTTAACAGACAATACCATGAGTCCTACTTGAAATATGGATTTATCGGGACAGGTGATTCCCACACACCAAAACCGCTCTGCATAGTTTGCGGCAACCATCTCTCTAATGAGGCAATGAAACCTTCAAAACTGCTTCGCCACCTGAACGCCAGTTTTCCCGCGGCCCAGCGGGCCGCAGTAAAATTATCAAACGTTGACCGGCGATAAAAAGGTTGGGGAGCACTGTTCTAATTGATACATGTGCCCCTGGGGAGCCCTTTGTTCCAAGGCTCGGGATATATGCAGAACCTAACTGTTACTCCAAGTCAAGATTATTACTCGCCCCCTCTGTGCTAAGGTCCGCCCCCTTTAATTCAGCTATCAAATGCCAGCGCATCATTGGACAGTAGATACATTTCACAGTTGATTGTCAGGGGGTGAGGCTTAATTGTTCTGGAGAGAAGTCAAGGTCTTTTCTACACTTTTGGTTTAGGCTCCAACGGCATCAGCAGTATTGTTACTTTTGAGATCACTTTTAGCCAAAGCAGGTTTACTTTACTCTACTTTAATAACCCCTAGCAATATGTTAACAACTGTTTTTTTTTCTATACACTGTCTTTTCATACTTACATACCTTTGGTAACAAGTCATAAAAGTATTTTTCCAGGTTTTCATAGGACTTTCCACTCAATGAAAAGTGATAATCATTGTTCTGCACTTTACCATCCAGAATGTTTTCAATATTTATGGACATATCCTGTTTACAGTCAAATCAAATGATGGAATTAAGTATTTGTTTACCCAGTTTTAAAAAAGGCTGTACATATTTAACTGATAATAAAGGATAAGGGATGTATAGCGCAATATAAACTGTCTTGAGAAGTCGTTTTAGTTACAAAGAATTAATTGAGGTGGAGACCCGTGTATATTAGTACATAGAGGGCCCAAAATAAGCTAAGATGTTTTAGAACAGGAAATCTCCTTTAAATTTGTTTACAATATATGTGAACGGTAAAGTAATATATGTAAATGTAAAGTTCATAGTATATAAGAATTATAAATGACATTACTGAAATAAAAATTACTAAGAGATTTACATTTGTGTTTTTTTTATCCATGGGATACTCCAAAAGTTTCCAGGTGAGAGATGCTGGAGAACAGCCCTTAGGTTCACAAGCTTCCACCAGGATTACTTTGCTACCATCAGGAATCATGCCACATTTTTTCGCAACCGTTGTTGCTGTTTGTATGTTGTCACCTAAATACAAGAAAGATGTTATGGTATGCTGTGTAAGACATTTATTTATTACCAAATAGGTAAATAGGTTCTGGAACAGACTCCTCAGGAAGTCTCTGCAAGCTCTTTTTTTTTGAGGTTGTAGAAACTCCTAGTAAAACTGTTGATTGTTTTAGATTACATTTACTTACATGCTTTTTAGTGTGGTATGTCCTCCTTTTAAATCTCTGCTGTGGTATCCAGTAAAGTTCTTGACAATAGAGGTGCATGGTAACACATGTAAAATAGATCTAACACACCCCACTTTAATCAAACTGGGTGAAAAGCACAGAGCTGTGAAGTATGTTTGAGAACAGTTAAAAGTTCAATAGGTAATGTGGCAAAATTCACAACATCTCCAAAGCTCCAGTCACCCGGTGGGATCCATTATACAATGTGGCAGAAGTCACAGCACCCCCCAAAGCTCCAGTAACTCGGTAGGATCCATTAGGGATGATATTTTTAATGCTAAAGCGGTTATAGGATGAGAAACCTTACCTCCATTGACATCTGAGGCCAATACTTTTGTATTAGGTGCATTACAGATAAGAAAGTACAGTACTTCTTTATTAGGGCAGTCATTTCACACTCTACCAGTTCACAAATGTATATAATTTATCAGTTAAGCAAATCACCGCTTCCTGGAAAACCAACCGAATCGCTCATCTATATTTATGAGTATCACAAAGGATCATTTTGATTAAACTTGTCCTTCAAGTTAAAATCTCCTTTGCCACAGAGACTAAAGAAAATAGTAATATACGGTATATTATTTGAAGTACAGTGGAATATAGGTCAACTATATAAATGTCAAACAAATATGACAAAACAAATGAGTGAAGTTGTCTGGTCTACCAGGTGCACTTTCACTGCTGAGTCACATAATATATTTCTTACATGCCAATGTCTCTGAAATGCCCAACTCAAAAATACATTACAAATGTTGAGTCCCACTAAGCAGCCTCCATTTTTAACACCATTGTCAGCATCTAGGGACAGAACAATTGTTAGATTAGCTAAACAGACCCTAACTTCTGTAGCAGATGTTCAAACCTCAATGATAGCTAGCGCAACATATTTTGAAAGCCAATTCACCTTTAATGAAAAGTGCAATAGTATATCAGTGTTTTTGTTCCTGTTACCCCACCTGTAATCATTACAGTCCTGATGTTGGCTGTGTTCAGGACCTCCAGAACTGGCTTGGTTTCAGGTTTAAGACGATTTTCCAGAATTAGCAAACCAAGAAATTCCATGTCACATTCAACTTCTTCCCTTCAGGATTATAAGCAAAGTAAAAAAAATAATTGAACTGCCGCACATGATAATATAACCTACTTGAAGACTTATTTGGCATTATTTAATGTACTATTGAATGTTTCAGCAGGTTCAGCACCAAGATTCAGTGAGTGGTGCTATTACCACTGACTTCCATATCAGACAGTTCATGGAAGCCACCTTCTGCCTCTGAATTCTTTTCTTTTTTTTTGAAGAAAATAAAAAGGATTCTGGCTATTTCAGTCAAATTCAATATTTTGTGCTTGTAATATACTGCACAGGAACCCTTAGTGAGAAGATGCATTAAAGAACTTCAACATTGGAGCCACCAAAGTTTAGCAGTTCATTGTTGTGTTCATTAATACTTATAGATGTGTTGCTATTTACAATGAGTTGCTATTTACAATGAAAAATATTTACAATAAAAAAGCCCTCATCTACAAATCTGGATTTGAACTAGATCTGTGCAAAAATATTAATGGATTCGGGTAGAATAACATTTTCCTCTAATGTTTTATAATGACTACAGATAAAACACTTTATCAGGATCCAATTCTGACTTTAAATTTTATTGCTTACTTGTTTTAAAGATTTGCTGCGTTTAATAATTATAGACCAGCTCGATGGAAACTATCAATGCTGTAAATCACATACAGGCAGTCCCCGAGTTACACACATCCGTCTTACATACGACTCGGGGCTAATAGGGGCTATTACTGTGCAGCAGGGGGTCCAAGGCTGCAGTCAAAGTTTACTGTGCAGCATCCCAGTAGTTGTAATGCTACTGTGCTCATGCTGACGACGAGTGCCCGCCTTTTTGGGTCTGGTTTGTAGTACTGTACGTACATTACAGGAAGTTGGCTCTTGTTAGAAGTGCAGACAGGGGGTGCCTGCCTCTTCTTCCGGGTTACTGTGAGGTTTTTACTGCTGTCTGTATCCTCATTAGAATTATTTAATCTCACTTCCTGTCCTTGAGACAACAGGAAGTGAGAGGAAATTTACCCCTAGGAAGGGAAATTCACTCCTGTAAGAGTTTTCATGGGAAAAAGGTGTCTCCACTGAAGCTATATCACCAATCCTTGTTTCCACAACAACCCAAAATTTTCAAAATCCAATTGTCACAGGGACAGAGAGTGAGGTGAAATCTTCTGAACAGAGTCACACACAGCAAAACAAGGGGGTTAACCCTTCCCTATGCTATCCAAACTGGAGTTACACTTAAAATATTTACCTGTTTCAACTAACATACAATTTCAATTTAAGAACAAACCTACAGAACCTATCTTGTTCGTAACCCAGGGACTGCCTGTATTTGTATATTTGGGTAATGGATATGGGTGATGGATATATACCTTTCTAAATTGTCTAATTCATTCTGACTTATGTTTTTGAGATTCTTAAAAGCCACTCCAATCACTCGCAAGCCTTGAAATGTGTAGCATTCCAGTTCATCTATAAATCCATTTGGGACTTTAAAGAAATAGTAAAATAAATATTATGTAAATGACAATAATCACAAAGTATACAAATCTTAATGTTATCTATTGCTAATGCTAATAAAAAGGGAGAAATGTGTAGCATGTACAAAGGGACTACAGAAAGCTGTTACCAAGTCACTCTTAATATCTGTAAAAAAATATGCATTTAAAGTGTATGTAAATATGGATATTATAGTTGTATAAGTAGCCCCATTTTTGTTGTATGCATGTAGTTGTGCAATAATTGTTATATTTGTGTGAGTAAATGTTTTATAAACACCTGATGATCCTGCCATGTGTTCTGACCATTTAGCAGCTTGAACAGGAAATTCATGTAACTGTAACTGCCCCTATTTATGAACAGTTTGGTCAATTTTTAGTTAGTACAAAAGAATGGATAGATGCTAGTGATGGTCTGTATAATATAGAGTATGTAATTTTTATATTTTGCCTTTAGCTACATTTGAATAATCTTCTTTACTAAATATTGTATATGTATATTCCTTTGTGCTTTCTTTCATTCTTCCTGGGAGTTGAAACAAGTGCAAACCTAAGTTTTACAGCATTATGTAGAGGGAAAGCAAATACCCTGAAAAACATTTTCAAAGTTATGTTCCACTTTAAATAGTTTCCTTTTAAAAGTAACAGGAGAAATACCGGTGCCTCCACCTGTAAACCGGCGAATTGCAACAGGAACGAAAACACTGAAGAGGCAGCTCTCTCAGGTCAGACAGACCACCAATCTGGGAAACAAGAAACGAAAAAGGGCGCCTCCATAGTGTAAAAAACAAATTTTAATGATAAAAATGTACAGCTTGTATTGTACTTACAAAACATCGGTAGTAAAAAGGCATATAGGTAACGGCAGGAATCGAATCTTCTAGCAGAGGAAGTCTGAAACGGATGTGTAGTGTCAGCGTCCACTGCCACACAGGGGCAGTGGACGCTGACACACAGGGGCAGTGGACGCTGACACTACACATCCGTTTCAGACTTCCTCTGCTAGAAGATTCGATTCCTGTCGTTACCTATATGCCTTTTTACTACCGACTTTTTGTAAGTACAATACAAGCTGTACATTTTTATCATTAACATTCGTTTTTTACACTATGGAGGCGCCCTTTTTTTTTTTTAGTTTCCTTTTAAAGTCTGCCTTGTGCATTAGTAATTAAAAGAAAGGTCTGGAACCCTGGTGTTGCATATTTAGATATTTGCTGCTTATGTGTAAACAAATAATACCCGTGTCTGCTTTACAGAAGCTGGCCACTGTCTCCGGAGCACCTTTCATGTATACATTCATTTCCTCCTTTCCTGTGACTGTAGTAATGACAGACATACGCATCATAGCTGAGGAGAATGGGTACTGGAATAATATTTGCATTCCGTCCTCCATATCCTGTAATAAATATAAAACAAACATAAAAACATACCACTGTGTTTGTCTGTATGTATATATATATATATATATATATTTATAA
>NW_017306297.1:978361-984653 GCF_000935625.1 Nanorana parkeri
TGCCTTTCAAGTGAACCTGTAGCCAGGCTAGGGAAAGTCAAGTATTTACAAATTCCTAACAAGCAATAACAGAGCTTTAAAATTAGCCCTCTGTAGCTGCAGGCACTGTGGAGCAATAAATCACTAACCACGTGAGTCCCTAAGCCTTTTTCTCCCCACATCCCCTTGAGCCCCGCAGCATTTTTTTTTTCATTTTGATGACGTCTTGGTTTTAGTATTTGTAGTCTACTCTAATGTATTATAGATATTTTTTTTGTGTTACAGTTGGAGCTTCAATTTGGTAGCAGATTAGGATACATCCATTTTTAATTTTCTTGGTTTGTATTGGAAATAATTAGTAAAACATAAAAAAACATGTATTTTCACCACCCCCATATCTTTACTCCAAAATATAGGGGTCTATTCATTAAGCTGCCGTAGGCAGCCGAGTGAACGACCGACCTGAAGCGAAGTGAGCCGACCGCTGTTTGGCTATTCACTTCAGGCTGGTACGGCTGATTTCAGCCGTATATATCGGCTGAAATCAGCCGTACATCGGGTGGCTTCGCGTGGCTTCGGGTTGGGCGAACATGCTCGAAGCAGAAGGAGTTCGACTCAGCCGATCCAACATCTGGATCGGCTGAGCCGAACCTCCGGCAGGCTACTCGCTGCTAGGCTCGGCTATTCTGCTCCGTATCTCTGTGGCACCGAGCAGAATAGAAAAACAGTTAAAAAGTAGAAAAAACAAAAATAGAAAAGGATTGGGTGGAGCTAGCAGTGACAGCTAGCTCCACCCAACTGTTTTCTATTGGCCGGCGGTTCTGCTGCCCTTCAAAAAAAGAAAATTTTCGCCATAGGAATGCATTGCTAGATTCCTAGATTCCTATTGGCTATTTCAATTTGCAATAGCCAATAGCAAACTAGCTATTGCACCCACCCTCTGCTACTGTCAATCACTAGTGGGGACCTGATGGAGAACTGCAGGTCCCCTCTGCTGATTGACAGCAGCAGTGGGCGGGTGCAATAGCTAGTTTTATATTGGCTATTGCAAATTTAAATAGCCAATAGGAATCTAGCAATGCATTCCTATGGTGGATTTTTTTTATTATTCTGACAACAGCCTACGGCTCCATGTCAGAATAAAAAAAGAAAAAAAAGCAGTGTTTCTCTCCTGGGCAGCCGGGAGCGGGAGACTCCCGGAGCACCGGGAGTGTTGGGCTGTCTGGAGATCAGTGTCCCTGGTTAACTGGTAACCAGGGACGCTGATCTCTCTGCAAGTGGCCGGAGCCAGCCGTAGATCACGGCTGGCTCCGTCCAGCTGTCAGAAGCAGGCTGTCAGCCGGCCAATCGCCGGCCGCTCGGCTAGCTTTGGCTTTCACCTCGGCTCAGTCGAGCCAAAGCATATGCCTTCAATATCATAGAGGCCCCGCCGGGTTCTCAGTGTGCAATGACAGATGGTGTCCCTGGTTACCTGGTAACCAGGGACGCTGATCTCTCTGCGAGTGGCCGGAGCCAGCCGTGACATGACGGCTGGCTCCGCCCAGCTGTCAGAAGAAGGCTGTCAACTGGCCAGGGATGCTGATTTCTCTGCAAGTGGCCGGAGCCAGCCGTAAGATCACGGCTGGCTCCGCCCAGCTGTCAGAAGCAGGCTGTCAGCCATATGCCTTCGATATCATAGAGGCCCCGCCGGGTTCTCAGTGTGTAATGACAGATGGTGTCCCTGGTTACCTGGTAACCAGGGACGCTGATCTCTCTGCAAGTGGCCAGAGCCAGCCGTGAGATGACGGCTGGCTCCGCCCAGCTGTCAGAAGAAGGCTGTCAACCGGCCAATGGCCGGCCGTTCGGCCAGCTTCGGCTTTTAACTTGGCTCAGGCATATGCTTTCGGCTCGACTGAGCCGCTCGGCCAACTTTGGGAGCTGTACGGGCTATAGTGAATAGCCCGTACAGCAGCCCTTCGGTTCTGCTGAACCGAAGGGGTCCTGGGGCCGAAGCTAGCTGAAGGATCAGCCGAAGCTACGGCTAAATCCTTCGGCTGCTTCGTGAATAGACCCCATAATCAACAAAGTCTGCTTATTAAAATGATATTACATTATTGAGACCTTTATGTAACATAGCAGAATGGTAAAATTAATGTATGTGTTTTACTTCAGGAGAGCTTTATTCCCCTTTCAATGCTACATTGCATATCTCAGGTTGACGACAGCACAAATTAGCACAATGCTGACTTTTTCACATGTTTGCAGTCACTAAAAATGTGAATATCTTTTTCACATAAGTGAGAATTTGATGCTTGCTCAGTAAAAGTTAATGTCAACCACATCATCTGATATCATTATTGTGACCTGGAGATTATTCTGGGGACTGAATATTTTTAAGTATTTATTTAAATATTTTTTTTAGGATATAAATGGGGTTATTGAAGACCTGATCCAGACCCCTCATGCAGCTCTGTAGTGACAGATAAATTCTAGTAGTGATCTACTGTTGGCTGCAATCAGTCAGCGATAGATGACTATAGCAGCTCTGCTTAAGTTTCTGTGATGTCACTACATTCCCATAATAAAGTTCCTGGACTTAGTTCTGGGTCCTGACTGTCATTGACAGTTTCAGCACTTGTAACAGAAGGAATTTTAAAACTCCACTGCAACAAAATACTCACTGTTCCTGTGCCATTTTAAAATGGGACATGGGACTCAAGTGTGTATTGTTCACATGACAAGCAGTGAAGTTGCCCACGTTGCCCTCTGCTTTCATCCATTCAAAAAATGTCTTGTATGTTTAACAGAATGCAAGGCCTTCTGTGAATAGATAAGAGGTGACCAGGAGCTATGTATATGACTAGAGCCCTTTACTGTGGCAGCAACTACACTTCATCCCCATGCCGGAAGTACAGTGCTGTCTCTAGTAACCAGCTTTCTATCAAAGTATGATTTGTTCTATAACCAGCAACTATCTGATTATAATGCATTCATCATTAAAAAATAACCTATTAAACTTGAGCTGATAATAAAAAAAAGTTTTTTTACTGGAATTCAGATTTAAATCTTGGAAACTTACACCCTTGAAGTCTGGCCCAGGTCGTACTATTTTATTCTGCGGTGAGTTTTCGTCACAATCTTTGCAGGTGTCTTCTACTATCTAAAAACAAGTATAGGAAATGTGTAGGAAAACACCATTGTAAAAACAGTTTTTGATTTGTGTCAGAGTTTTCATATATTTAAGCTGTAACAGTAGCATGATGATTTGCAAATGTTTTATATTTTTCTCTTTGCCAACATGGCTAAATGAAAGATATTACTTAAAATAATAATTTAATAAAGGAGCCAGATTATTTGTCAGAAAAGCAAAAAACCCTATATGTATTTATTTCCCATATTTATGCAGCATTTTAATGAGTTTATACAATTATATTATAATATAAGTTCCTCTCCTTTAATGATAATACAGTTGAATGTCCCTACAATACATGTTAAGAAATATGAAATTTCATGAATTAATGTATCTATGTACATCTCCTCTATTGCAATCAGTCCTTCACCACAGTGAATACCAATGGGAGCTGGAAGTTAGATGGCTGATAACTAGAATCTCAAACTAAAGACATTACTTTGGCTGACCCGAAGTGCAGAAGGCTACTCGCTGCTGTTCGGTCTATTCTCATAGATGCCCAACAGCAGTGAGTGTGCTCGGCAGCATTCGGCTCGGCTATTTTGCTTGGTACCTCTATGGTACTGAGCAGAATACAAAAACAGTTAAAAAGTAGAAAAAATTAAATAGAAAACGATTAGGCGGAGCTAGCAGTGAAAGCTAGCCCCGCCCAACTGTTTTCTATTGGCAGGGCGATTTTTGCTGCCGTCAGAATAAAAAGAAACACCATAGGAATGCATAGCTAGATTCCTATTGGCTATTTCACTTTGCAATAGCCAATAGGAACGTAGCTATGCATTCCTATGGTGTTTTTTTTTTTTATCCTGACGGCAGCCAACGGCTCCGCTGTCAGATGAAAAAAAAAAAAAGACAACAGAGCAGGGAAAGGTTTACTCTGATCGAGCAGAGTAAAACTTTCCCGGAGAAAGTGTTTCTCTCCCGGGTGGCTGGGAGCCGCTATCTAATAGTGGGAGACTCCCGGAGCGTCCGGGAGAGTTAAGCTATCTGGAGACCAACGTCCCTGGTTACGTGGTAACCAGGGACTCTGATCTGTCTGTGTCAAGTGGCCAGTGCCAGCCGTGGGATGACGGCTTGCTCCTCCCAGCAGTCAGTAGCAGGCTGAAGCATATGCCTTCGGCTCGACTGAGCCACTCGGCCGACTTCATTATTTGAATGAATCAACAGTTATATATTATGCCGGTGGACTCTGCTGTTATAGGTAAAGGTGCCCATACACCTGCCGATTATCGTACGATAATCGCGGGTGATCATGCGATCGTGCGATGATCGGCAGTTGTATGGGCAGCGTGCAACTGCATCTACTGTACGGTCGCATGACTATCATACGATTGTCAGCGTGTTCGGAAGACAAATGCCACACGGGCCGGTGTGCGCAAGCGCACACTGGCCGCTCAGCATTGCAATCATTGGCAATTATACAGAAATTATTATAATGGAGTGTGAAACTATTACCCAGCCAGTAGCTTCAAACATCTTGATATCCAATGGATCGCCTTGTAGTTTTCCATCCACTATGATTAGAGAATGACAACTTGTCATTGCAGCAAATAGTGGTCCCCCACAGAGATCATTAATCTGTTCATGGGTTACCATTTCCTGAAAGCTTAACATGAAAAGTGCATTAGAAGAGAAAAGAAGATGTAAGAGAGAAAATAATATCTTCTAAATGGAAAGCTTGTGAGTAGACAGACATACCATGCATTTTTAGATGGTATCACACTCATTAAATCAAGGCCATCTTCTGTTAAAGTTCCAGTCTACAATTCAAATGAATGAAATATAATAATTTACATTTAGATAGTAAAACATTGTGCATGTATACCCCAAGAAATGAAACATGCAAAAATGATGATGAACATTATCATGGAAAAATATTGCAATTCCTGTTCAGAATGCAGGCCGGCACATCCAGGCATGCCGTCTTTAATGATAACAATAACACCACCTAGGCAGGACTCTGAAATTACAGTGCTTTACTTAATTCTAATAGGAGAAAAGCATTGTCATTACAGGAAAGGACAAAAGCCTGAAAATAGAAAACCAATGCAGTCACTAGATCTATGGATTCATAGGTTGCAATTTATTACATGTTATATTTGAGTTTAGCTACACTTTAATAAAATTATTGCAAAAGTGAAGAGGTGGCACATTATTTAGGCTTGAGAAAGGTTCAATTGTCCTTGAAATGTGTCCTATATTAACCTGAACTTGAAATTAGATGCTGGAGAGTCCACAGCCACGAGGAAGCTGCTCCACTAACTCTACACCAATGCTGCTGGCTCTGCTTCATTGACTCTCTCAACTGAGGAGGACTGCCCGGTGGTCATGACACACTCAGGGATCACCAGCGCACTTTCCGCAGTTCAGAGCTATCCACAGTCACAACTGGAGTGCATTTTATCTATTTTTTGCTAAATAAATTCTAGTCTTTTATCACACTACCAGATGCTCCTGTTTTTTTTTCCCTCTTGTTCTCAGAGTGTGGTTTAACATACCACTGTACTGACGACCACCTAACCCAAATATGAGGCTCCACTTTTGTGGACCATGGTTTGATTCCTAGTTGATGTACAGCAGGGGCTGACTGGCAACTTTTAGCCCAGGGGGCAAGTACAACCCAGAGGCCCATGGTGCAGCGACTTGGCCCCCCTCACGCTCTGCCTCTTCCCCGGCTTCTCCCCGGCCCCGTCTGCCACTTTTGCCGTCTATGTAACAGTAGTTTGAATGTATTTATCGGTTTAGGAAATGTAAAGCACACTGGTAGTGGAGGGATGCCTTGTCAGGGCTGTGCGCGTGCATGACTGCTGCGCCACTGGTAGTTCTGCCACTAACTCAGAAATACATTGTACAGCATTGCAGAATGGCATTGGCTATAGAGAACTACAAATCCCAGCGATAGTACATTATACAGCGCAATGCAGAATATCACCAGCTATAGAGGACTACAAATCCCAGCAATAATGACTACCAACAGATAGAGAACTACAATTCCCAGCAATACCATTATACAGCAATGCAGAACAGCATCAGCTATAGAGAACTACAAATCCCAGCAATAAATATTACAGCAATGCAGAATAATATGAAGCTACAAACTCTGTTGCTCTGGGTTCTCCGCCTGAGGTCTAAAGGGTCTCAGGTGGG
>NW_017306297.1:985085-999534 GCF_000935625.1 Nanorana parkeri
AACATAAAATAAACCAATTTTTTTTTTTTTAATACTCACCTGATCCCGGGATCCACCGACAAGCACGGCCTCCCGTCTCCCGCGCTGTTAAAAGTTGCATACAGAGCATGCTGGTTACTACTTAAAACGCGCACGCTGTGTGCAGCTTCTGAGAAGATTCGCAATTAGCGTAGTGAGGAAGCCGGCTGTGCATTTTGCATCGCTCGCGCTACGCTAATAGCGTATCTTCTCAGAAGCTGCACACAGCGTGCGCCGTTTTAAGTAGTAACCAGCTGATAGCCTTCTGATAGCATTCTTTATATGTGCAAATATTGTCCTTTCTTTATACATATCTGTGTCACCCTGATAATGCACTAGTTTGCTGCACTCTCTCCTTCTTATTGTTTCTGTATGATCCAGTGCCTCACTTAGTTACCTAATGGCCATATCAGTAAGATGTGGCGTAAGAGTTGAATAAGCTGGACCAATTGCTACAGCTAGTGGCTGATCAATATCTCATGATCAGATTATGATTAGGTATAAAATGATAGATTGCTGATGCTGCCATGCAGAGGCCTGATCGGTACAAGGAGTAACTACAGCCATGGCAAGCCATGCTACATCTATGGGATCGAGCAACACAGCAAGCTTTATACTAGCTTACTGTATGTTATTTTATCTTAGTGGCAGTGTCATTTAAGAAATAGTTTTAGATACTAGGAATGTATTTCATTGATGCATTTATATCCAATTTCTACAAAAACATGTGGTATAATGCATGTAGTAAGCTGCAGGGTTAGTTATTCTATTCTGGTGCAGTAGTGAGACTGTATTTTGGTTGCCAATTTTACTGTGATTTGCTAAGGGTCAATATCATATACTGTAGGTAGCAGAGTCACTGTAGAGAGAATGTCTGTCTGACCTAATTTGCAATTACTGTCTGACATATCCAGTCTGATTTAATCAATTAAACCTGCTGCAGTTCAACAAAAAGTGTAGTGGAGTTCAGCTTTTTGGTGTCTATGAGCCAGGGGGAGAAAGTCATCCAATCACTGCATGTGCTTGCCAGTAGTGGTGTCGTTTATACAAAGTATTATAGAAAATATAAGCACAAAAGTGCACAAGCATAGTGTAGTAATTCAAACTTTTTAGGAATATGTAAATAAAATGAATTCACTCACAAGTGTGGATCTTGAGTGACTGCAAAACAAAGAAGAGGAGAGAAGTGCAGGGAGGAAGCTGGAACACCACAGCTGCACTTCAGATTATTGCAACTGCACCTGGAACCATGGAGAAGGAGCATATGCATGTGTTGGTGCATGTTTGACACACATTTCGACGCTGCTGTGTACCGATTCTCCTTCTAGCAATTTCCATTTCCTCTCACATCGGTGCTCACAACAAGTTACTGTTGCTAGAGATGCATTTTAAGGACTACCCTTCCTCTTCATCAACCTATGCACAGTATGGAGATGTGGCTATTTATAGAACATTTGAGTCACCAAAAAACAAAACCTATGTGCGGACTCATAGAAATTTCTTGCTCGTAAGTTTCATTTTTTAAAGACTGAAATGTTCTATAAATAGCCACATCTCCATACTGCTCAACAGTAAAGAGAAATTACTGGAAGGAGGATCAGTAAAGCAGTGACCAGATGTGCACCATACTGTATGTGCACCAATGCACTCCATCTCCATGGTTCCAGGTACAGTTGGAATATTCTGAAGTCGCTTCTCTCTTTTTGTTTGTTTTTCAGCGACTCAAGATCCACATTTGTTAGTGATTTAATTTAATTTAAATATTTACAATCAAGTTCAAATTACTATATTATGCCAGTGCGCTTTTGTGCTCATATTTTCTAGTTCCAGTGAGTGCTTCCCCCTGTACTTTCACTGAAGCTGCAAGACTGGACTTTCTCTACAACTTTTTACCATTTGAAGTGGCTTTTTATGGTTATACTTATGATCTTTTTTACCTTTTATTACTTTTAATTTTGGAGTAGGCTTTTCTTATTCAGTATTAGTAGTATAACAAGTCTATGCACTACATGGCATTGGTACTGTCCTGTATACACTTTAATATACTGTCTATGAACTCCATTATGTGACCAATGACCACGATATGACCACTTCTATAGTTATATGCATAACCCAAACTTTTGGCTTACCAATCAAATCTTTCAAGTGCAGTCATCAAAGTATAGATGTGTGGAAAAGTCACTTAGCTGTTAAAATATTGTATATTTGTATAGCAGAGGAATGAGGAAGAAGTAATAAAGCACCAAAAGCAGCACCGGCAGCATAAAACATGAATTGTCTTGATACAAATGCTAATTGCTAATAGCTCATTGGGAAATGATGAATCATCTGCATGCATCATATTTCAATTTACTGTTTCATAATATACAATTGCATGAAAAAGTACTTGCTCAGCCAAAAGCTGAGCAAGTATTTAGGACTGCACTGCATGATTTAACTAATAATGTTCACTTTAGATTATTTCAGTGCAAAGCTGGAAAATAAAAACTTGCCTTATCGAAGCAGAAAAGATTGATTTGGCCGCACATATTGATTCTGTCTGGACTGACGCAGTATATCCGTTTCTTTCTTAGTCTCCTTTTAGCATAAAGAATCCCAACCATCAAAGCAGCCGGAATAACTGGGGATACGGCACAGATTATGAGAACCATGGCCTCCACAATAATTCTCCCTGCAGGTACCTATTAATATTAATTGCCATGTCAATTACTGTTATCATCTACCAGTCTGAAATAAAACTACTATAAAATCAGAAAAAGTGTGATAGTGAATCTAAATAATGTAAAATGTTGTGTAGCTACAATGGCTAATAACAGTGTCAGGGGAGGAAAAGAAAGGAGGTAAATGAGGTAAATGAGGAAATTAAAAGTAAACATGTTACTTTGTCTTGCAAATTATATGTTCGATTGTTTTAAAGTGACACTAAACTTGTTGAAAAAGTAGCCACCGCTCCAAGCTCCTGTGAAGGACTGCAATCTCATGTTTAGTTTACTAACTTGTATTGAGATTGTAGTTAATCACGGGAGTGAGCTTGGAGTGGTGGCTACTTTACAACACACACAGGGACCATGGGGAAGGACAGTGTCAGCACCAATTCAGAGATGATTTGAGGATCTACAGCTGAGTGGTACACAAATAAGATACATTTTTGTTAATATTTAAGGGACTTGAATGGATTTTTAAGATTTAACTCCTGAGTTTAGTGTCACTTCAAGGATTAACCACTTGAGTCCCAATTGCCCTTTTAAAATGGCACAGGAATAGTGGCCATTCGTGCCGTTTTAAAGCTTTTCAGCTGTCAATCTAGTGTATGTTATTCTGGGCTTTCCAATGTGTAGGCGTCATGTAAAAGTGATTGCAGGGATCTCAACCTGAAAAAAGCAATTTCAGGGAGGTGCCCTTCTTATTTCAGGGAGGTGCCTCTGCCCCCCCTACCCCCCCATCCGCAGGGGTGGGGAGAGAGCACCCCCCTGAATGAAATTATGGCAGATAGCACGGGAAGCAATAGCTGTTTTTTTTTTTTTAGTATTCTGACAGCTAATGCCATCAGAATAATTTAAAAAAAAATAGGAATGAATAGCTAGATTGCTATTGGCTAGTTCAATGTGCAATAGCAAGCTGGCTATCGCACCCACCCTCTGCTTCTGTCAGTCAGTAAAGGAGGAACTGATGGAGAACTTCAGGTCCACCTCTGCTGATTGACAGCAGCAGTGGGCGGGTGCAATAGTTAGTCTGCTATTGGCTATTTCAGTTTGCAATAGCCAATAGCAATCTAGCTATTCGTTCCTATGTCATTTTTTTTTCTGAATGACGGCGGCCCCGATGTCAAGAAAAAAAAACCGAGCACAGAAAAGTTTACTCTGCTAGCAGAGTAAACCTTTCAGTGCTCTGTTTTTTTTGCTAGCAGAGTAAACCTTTCAGGGAGAAAATGTTTCTCACTCGGGTGTCAGGGAGCTGCTATCTAATAGCGGGAGACTCTCGGAACATTCGGGAGAGTTGAGATGTCTGTGATTGCATAGCAAAGAATATCACGTCATTTTGTTAAACATAATTTACCTTTTAACTTTAAAACTATCCAAATGATTTGCAATCTGATTGTACAATCACATTTGCAATAATATTTGGATCAAATGTAATGTGTGTGGCCACCTAAATGTATCACAAGACTAAAGCTGAGCTCCAGACAAACAGTTAAATACATAAATAAAAAAATAGATCTGTTTTATTTGCCAAAATATTTGTATTTCGGTCCCCCAGTCCCCCCGTCCTGAGATTTGCAAAGCTCTGCCACACAGCACAGCGCTGTCTATAAGGGGACCTGACCTGATGACCTGATATTTCTCTGCTTTCTGAAGCTTCACTTGCACCTAAAGGTCTCCTCCCCACCCCACCCTGTGAATGGAAAGTAAAAAAAAAAGCATCACACTGATGAGCTTATCTCTATATCACTCGGTTCTCTCCTTCTATCACCATGCTTTTTGCACTGCAGCACAAAGGACTGGCTCTTTGTGCTGCTTCTCCTTCCCATCTCTGAGATGTGCTGTATAGACTGTACAGTGCCCTGCAGGAGGCTGATACAAAGCAAATTAAGTCCGGTACTGCTTGCATTTAATACATTCTATTACTGACGTAGTAATTAATACAGAGCTGCATTAATGTGTATTTGTCAGGATTTCAGCTTTAACAGTAGCAGAATAAGCAGGAAAAGTACAAATGATGCATTTATATATATTACCTTTCTTTGTACATATATTGTAACCGCATAGATGATTCCAATGATGGCCAGAAATGCCAGAAATCTGTAGAACCATCTTACATCTCTGTGTAATTTAAAGTTTAATGGTTTTGGATATAATATGGATCTCACCATGTCCCCTTTAGTTGTATTAAAACCTATAATTAAAAAAAAAACAGTTTCAAACCAAAGTTTAAAGAAAAACTCTGCACAGAAATTTGATTAACCCCTGCAGTGGGCCACCCCCCATACTACAAGGGTTAACCGCTCATTTTTGCCTAAAGTAAAAAAAAAAAGGGTATACTCTATCTCTTAGACCTGCCTCCGGAGCATCTCTCCCCCCATTTGCGGTGGTCTAGGAATCCTCGAGTCATCACATCTAATACAGTGTATTGGAGGTGAGGATGCCAAGGGACATGCCATCTCAGCAGCAGAGGAGGAGAAAGGTTTGTGGGAGCACTGTCGGGACTGAGGATTGGGTGAGTATAACTTTTTTTTTTCTTTAGGCAAAATGAGCAGTTAACTCTTGCAGTGCAGGGGTAGCCCCACTGGGAGGGTCAATACAATCTCGGCCTGGAGTTTAAATAGGTTGTGACCCAGTAGTTGCACTGCTGACTGTAGGGAACTGTTTATTGACTCATTATTATGAAAAGAAAAACATGATTATTTTCTGAAAATATACACTTATCTATTTAGCTCACCTGTCCTTAAAACCACAACTTTGGCTGGGCCCTGTGCAGTGGATTCAGTCCGTATTACTTCAGTTCCACAGAACAGAATATGCCGTTTATAATCTTCTCCGCTGTACTGTTTCCATGGCATTATTTTATCTAGGTGTGGCAGCTGGGTTTTTGTTACCGGGATAGATTCTCCTAATTGATGTCAAACAAAATTAAATTTAAGTGTACTACTGAAACCCCGCAGGTCTTACATGCAATTAGTGCACACTGGGTCTAAAGTCTGTGAACAGAATGGTCCATATGGGCGTTAGCTGGTCTTGTTACAAAGCCTGCACAAGCCAAATTGTTTACATATGAGCCCAAAGCCAGTAACAAAATGTGTGTCTGAACCCCACATGCACACAAAGTTTAGCACAATGCTTTCTTCAATGAAGACCTGTAAAAGTACATGTTGGGGATATTACAACCAATGCTGAAGAAATGTAGTACTTGCAGGAGATCATTGTGAAGGGTATGATAGGGGTCAGCATGTGCAGAGAAGAAACATGATCATAGGAACTGCCTGCAGGAGATGAGGGTATAACAAGGACGAGTATGTCCAGGAGAGGGGTGTAGAGGGTGTGACAGGGGCCATTATGTGCAGGAGAGGAGTATGGCTGGTATGACTATGAGCAATTTGCACATGAACTAGTACGGACAGTATGACAGTGGAAAATAAGTGAGAGGGGTGCGGAGGTTTTGGCAGCAGGCATAATATTTGGGAGAGGTGGTAGGAAAAGAAAGCTATGGCAGAGTATGCAATTGGCAGACAGGGCATGTAAGACATAGTGGAACAAGGAATGGAAAGTGTAAACGGAAAGGTTAGGCAGGGTCGCCCCTATAATGAGGCAGCCTGAGATGGCAGGGGGCAGCAGTTGTTGGGAGGTGATAGAGGGGCAGCCAGAGTGTTCCAGGTTACTAAGAGCTCTTAGCAACCTTTGATGTTCTGTCCGCTTTGTCCCACCCAACTCACAGACATCATCGGCTGGCAGGGAGCTGAGCGGGACAATTTGGTGTGACGCCGTGGTCCTGACAACCAGTGACCTTAGTGAGCTGGGTGGGATTGAACAGATCGGACAGCTCAAACACAGCCCCACTGCATCTGACGACATCCTGCACCCCTTCTCCCTTCCTTCCCGCTCTACAGCTTCAGGCGCCATACAGGGTAGGGACGGCCCTAAGGATAGAATACTTGTTTTTATTACTTTGCAACTTTTTTTTTACTGTGGTAAACGTTTCTCTTTATAGAGGTATTAGAGGTCTATTAGACCACTGGTGCTTCCTCTGTGTCCAACAGATTGGAAAGTGTACCTGCATCTGGGCCAGCTTAGGGAACTCGCACACCAAAGATCTGAACCTGGAGGTGCTAAGCGTTGATCAATTCCTTCTTACGTAGCTTCCCAAATTGTGGAGCTCATCTTCATCTCTAAGGATCTTTCCTAAGAAGGATTGAGGGTTTAGACAAGATGTGCAGAAGTAGAGATCCTGGGCTCATCTTCCACTTTTGGAAGTCCAAACCTCTACTGTTGCACATCTACTACTACTTGATACAGTTATGTGCAAAATCTGGAAACAGTGTACATGTGGTTATGTTCTCTTTTTGGTCAACTGTTAATATATAAAAGGGTAGGTTATACCTTACCTGTTAACATTCCCTCATTCACAACACATGTCCCATTGATTAAAATTGCATCACATGACATAAAAAAATTCTTGCCAGTTAAAACAATAACATCCCCTGGAACTAAATGGCGAGATTCAACTTGGCTGTAGTCTGGAAATACACACAGGACAGATATGAATTAGCTATGTATTCGTTACAGGAATGGCTCCTCAAAAGCATGGCAATCAAAAATTAATTGGACATGTCTTCTATACATTTTTACATGTATTTTATATATTTCGGAGGGCTTCAATAAACAGTGTGAAAGTTCAGACATACGTTAATACAGGGTGTGTTCATTGGTGAGGTTTAGCAGAATCTGAACTAAGAAATTATATTCAAGGGAAATAAAATATCCGTGTAAGAAGCTTTAGATAGCAACTGCCACACTCACACTGACTTACAGTAGACCGAAATAACGCTGCTCGTACACACACACACACACTATGTACTCATTTTTAGTCCAGTGGTAACAAACATTACAAGCTAAAGGTTATCCAGCCAGTTCCTGGACAATGACAATGGACCCATGGGTCAAGCAGGAATTTTCAAAAACTATAATATAAAAGTGTTATTCACAAAGCTGCCAAAGGCAGCCGAGTGAATAACCCAGCCGAAGTAAAGTGGGGTGAATGCAGTTCAGCTATTCACTTAAGTTTTGTACGGCTGATTTCAGATGTACATGGGCTAAAATCAGCCATACATCGGCAGAAGGAGTTTGCCTCAGCCGATCCAACATCTGGATCGGCTGAGCCGATGCTCCGGTAGCTCACTCGCTGTCGTTGGCCCCTATTCTCCTGGGGCCGAACGGCAGTGAGTGAATAACCAAATGCCGAGCGTCATTCAGCTGGGCTACTCTGCTTGCTACCTCTGAGGTAGCAAGCAGAATTGAAAAAAACTTTAAAAAATTGAAATTTTTTTACATTTATTTAAATAAATGTAAAAAAATAGGAAAATTTAAAACAAGAAAATAATGTTAAAAATCTTAAAGAAAAAAAAAAAAAAGAATGGGGTCCCCTCCCAAACCATACCAGATCCTTTAGGTTTGGTTGAAAAGTTAGAAGGGACCCCATTTAAAAAAAAAAGTGTGGGGTTCTCCAAAAGTCTTACCAGGCCCTTTAGGTCTGGTAGAAATTTTAGGAGGAACCCCACCCCCAAAAATGGATAAAAAAAGACATGGGGTCCCCCCTAAAATTCCAAACCAGACCCTTGATCCGAGCACAGACCTGGCAGGATAGGAAAAGGGGGGATGAGCGAACGCCCCCCCTGCCATACAAGGCCATATGCCCTCGGCACTGGGAGGGTGTTAAGGGCCTCTTCCCCACAAACCCTTGGGTGTTGGTTGTGGGGGTGCCGGCATGGGGGCATATTCTCATAGGGGTAGGCCTTTGATAATGGGGCACCCAGATGCGCCCCCCTTGTGAATGAGTAAGGGGTACTTGTACCACTACCCATTCACTAAAGACTTAAAGTAAAATAGTAAAAAAAGATGCCACACTTTAGAAAAAATCTTTTAATTGAAAAAATCAAAATACATGTTTTTGACAAGTGTTTTATTAAAATAAAAAAAACAGCTGGGCTGTCATTGAAGGATAACATCTGAGCAGAGCCAGTCATGACATTACAGCTGGCTCCACCCAGCTGTTGTCTTTCGCGGGGAGATCGGTCGGCTTCGGCCGACCTTTCTCCCCTCTTCGCTTGTCACTATGGCTCAGCCGAGCCGAAGCATATTCGTTCGGCTTGGCTGAGACACTCGGCTGCCTTGGGCTGCTGTAAGGGCTATTCAGACAAAGGGCACAGGAGGCTGAAGCAAGCCCAAGATCAGCCGAAGCTACCGTTGGATCCTTCGGCTCCTTTTGTGAATAACCCTCTAAGTTTTTGATGGACTGACCCTTTAAATTAAAGGATAACTTAACCCATGGACAAAAAGTTTATAAATTGCAGTTCCCCAGGCATTATATGCAGTGGCTGCGTTAGTTTTCATTTTTCAGGCTTAGAACATTTTCAGAAAATACCTGTGGACCTTGCCAGAAATATGAACTGGAAGTAAATGCAATGTTATCTATCTTCTGTAAACTAATAATCTCCTCAGTCCACCACCACAAGAAGATGAGCAAAGGCAAATAAAAAAAGACTGAAAAAGACAACTGATGCACTCACTACTTCTAAGGCCTAGTAAGCTGATTTATTCTAAGTTTTTGTGTTTTGGGTTTGGAAAAGCTTTAGCGGATAACATGTCTTCTTGCTATGCATTTAGCCAACCCTAGATATTGATACTACTACAGTTTCACCAACATACAATGAGCAAAGCAGGAATGAGTGATTGGCATTGTATACTAAAGTTGAACTTTGGGCAAAAAAAATCATTAAAATATGTTTCTCAGTAGCCACAAAGGATATAAATTCACTTTGTGTGCACCAAATGCCAAAAACCCAGTTATTACTTTTTAAAATTGCATTGACACCATCACTGGGCTGCACAATAGTCTGCGCAGAGATAGAGCAGGGTAGTATGAGGGACCCAGCAGGCCCACCCACTACATGGTAAAAACTAGAGAAGAGGGCGTAAATAGTAAACTAGCATTGTACCCGCCCTCTGCTGCAGTTCTACATCAGGTCCATCAGCAGAGGGCGGGTACTATGCTAGTTTACTATTGGCTATTGCAAATTGAAATAGCCAATAGGAGTTCGGCTCAGCCGATCCAGATGCAAAAACATTTTTTTTTCTGTTCTGACACGGCTCCGAACAGCAGTGAGTAGCCTGCCGGAGGTTCGGCTCAGCCGATCCAGATGTTGGATCGGCTGAGTTGAACTCCTTCTGCACTTCGGGTCAGCCGAACATGCTGAGCATGTTCAGCCGAACTAAAGCCATGCGAAGCAAGTCGATGTACGGCTGGTTTCAGCCGATATACGTCTGAAATCAGCCGTACCAGCCTGAAGTGAATAGCCGAACAGCAGCCTACGGCAGCTTAGTGAATAGACCCTTAAGTAAATGATGTTAAGCTCTGCTGACTTCCATCATCCAATCATATGCAAGCAAAAGTGCTGTTTTTTTTCCCTTGCACGTGATTGGGTATTCTTTGCACACTGAATTTTCATCACATTCACTAAGCTATGGTGAAATTCCCTTGCAAAGTGAACAGCCTATTCCCCTTAGTAAATTAATCCCACGTTGTGGGGCTTTTATTTCACATTTCATGTATTTAGAAATTGTGCGTATAAGAATGAAGCAGATATGCTAGTACCAAAGCACAATGTCATATACTTAACTTAAAGTGAATAAAGAAGACTCTTATTATTAAATGTGACAACTATATACATTATACAACATTATTACTACCGGTAATAAGAAATCAAATGACATACCTCCATTTCTTTCATAGACAGTACATTTCATGTTGTTATGAGCTTTGACCAGATTGTGGAGCTTTGTAGATAGCTATAACAATATTAAAAAATATTAATTGCAACAATGACATTGTATTGTTGCTGTTGGTACTATTATTCTTATGGATATTATTACTAGAGATGAGTATCTTTTACAAAATCTACTTAGTCAACAGTCCACTGATTCCAGCCCTGTGATCCAATTAGCAGGGTTGGATACTTGCTGTATTTTCTTTATTTGTCTTTTTTGCATCTGTTTTATGTATTATTTAAAATAAATCACCCCTCCCATCTCTAGAGCTAACCTGAAATAGGGGTTCAGTTCATTCCTTTAACTTTACTCTTTGACCATCTCACTGCCCCCTCAGTCTCTAACCAAGTATCAGAGATTAAAGAAACCCAAAGTTTTTACATGACAGAAAGAAGAACATTATGGGTTGAGAACGCCCTCTCCATCTTTCATTATCATGCAATTTGCACAATAAGACATATCTCTTTACTGGGAAATATGGCATGACTTCTTTGTAATTACATAATTTACCCAATGATGCCTTAATATGTAAATTATACTATAAATAATGACAAGGGTGGTGAGCCATTCTCCATAAAATCTCTGAACCTCTAAGAATCATTAAAACAGGAAATCCACATTGGTGTCTGCACTCTATGATTGGTCTTCAAGAGTACAGGAGACAGTGGAGGGGTAACAATGGGTTTTCAAAACCGATCCGGCAATATTGGCACAAAATTGGGTACTCTGCCCTCAGTAGCTCACCAGATTTTTTTTTTTAGCAAGTGAGTGCTGAATGAAATGGTCTAGTAGCCAGCACAGGAAAAAAAATTGTAGTAGTAACAGTAACAACAAGCATCACAATAATTTAATTATGACATAAGCGTTATTGCTCCTGCACACAATCACTCTATAATCCTAATGAAAACTTTTAGTTTCTAACACAATCTTCTTTAAACTCTAATTGTTTTTTGCAGAACTACAAACCTCTACTATCTTATCAGTTTTTAGCTTGGGGAAACTCTGAGATTTTTTCTACAGCCTCATTAAAGAGGAACTTTACCCATATCTTTGAAATGTCAAGAAAGGCACCTTTAGACATGTTTAGTAATGACAATCTACAAACAGATACTTCTAGATAATTGCCGGCTTTTTATTCTTTGCATACCTGATTTCCCAGTCTTCTGACAGCGGCCATGTTAACTAAGGGCAGGATACAAGCTCCCCCTTTACTTCCTGGAACTCTGTGACTAGGACATGTGACCATGCACATCATCTCAGGAGAGGAAAATGACTTTCCCTGAGATTTCATGAGATTACAGATGACATTTCCCAGCAATGCTCTGCTGATGTAACCCTCCCAGGATGCAACACTTTACATAATTTGTGCCAGAAGTGGACCAGGAAGTAGATCAACTTTATTTGTAAGTAAATAAAAAGCAAAAGTTTGTTTAACTAATGAATGTAAGATGATTTCATTTTAGCATGCAGAACTGCATGCTGATGTGATTTTTAGTGAAAGGGTGGTGAAGGTCCACTTAGGCGTACACATTAGGCATACAGGGTTAATTTCAGAATGAGGGCAATCAATCTGTAATGCTAAAGCCCCTTTCACACAGGCTGATCAGGAGAGGATCCGTACATGGATCCTCTCCTAATCACGGCAGTACGGAGCGGATTTCACTGCTGTGACATCCATATCTGTACAGTTTTCTCCTCCATCTTGCAAGGGAGTTAAAAGCTGCAATTACTGGACCCCATGTCTGTCTATGGGGAACTGTATGTAAACGGAACTGTCTGTTTACATCAGATTACCCCTGACCTAGCATGATCCGGCAAAAGGAATCTCTAAACAGTTTGTTTTTACGGACCTGGCCGGAGTCAGGGGTAACCGGGTGTGAACAGATTCCCATCCATTTACACACGGCTGCCCATAGACTTACATTGGACATCTGATCGTATCCACCTGAAAAACTGACAGACGAACCCAATCAGACCACCCGTGTGCAAGGGGCCTCTGCATCTGAAGTCAGCTCTTCTAGACTGTTGACTTCACAAGAGTTCAGGGTCAGCGTCAACAAGTTGTAAGGACTTACCTTATGTAATGTCTCTTGATATGAACATCTTCTTTCTTCCAGTCACCTCCGCACTGGTACTGCTCCCTGGTGCTTAGTGTCTCCTTCTTCTTTCAGTGTCCCATGGAGTAACCCCTGCGTGCTCGCTTCTGGCGTGCGTACATTCACTCACATTGTCTCATTCCTCTCCCCTCCAGTAACCTCCAGTAACCTCAAATGTGAATGCGCCAGCACACATCATCTCCTACACTGACATGTGTAGCTGGGAATGGGCGGCACAGACACAGGTATGTTTTTAAATGTTTGGCCACTCTGCAGCTTTTTTAAATGTTGGACATGCTATACTGCTTGCTGGCAGTAGAGTAATATACAAAAAAAACTAGAGTTTAAGTACCACCTTAATTATACAGTACTGGGTCTGTGTTATTTTCACACTGATTGTTATACCACTGTCTGCCAAAATTCCTACTCTAGGGGGGCAAGCTGTGTCACTCATTACTGATTAAAAAGATGATGATGATGATTGGTACAGTACACAATATTATTTAAAAGGTGGATCATTTAGGCATATAAAGTATTTAAACAACTTACCTTACGGAGTTCAACAATTGATAAAGTTATATTAAGGGTACATAGAACCAAAATGGCTACAGCATAACCAAGATATCCCTCAACTAGCATAAGGGTAATGGCAAAGAACTGGTATATGTACACCATATCCAACACCTGTCAACAAAGACAATAGAATAAAATAATGTGTCAGTCAAATTATATGACCATATAAAAACATTGTGTGGGATCTTCTGTTGTATGACAAATTACCACTCTCACAAGATTACACTAAGAAGATAGGACAACTGTCTACTAAAAAAATACCAAATTATTTATGGCTTTTTGTCTTTCCTACTATGACAGTGGAATTGTGCAAGTCTGGCTGCGTGTGGCAGATAAATAAACTTAGGACTATGACAGAAGGCACCACTCATGCCCACTTCTTGCTTTGGGTGTAAATCTCACCAAGACACTATCTGCATGGATGGACTATTATCTATACAAGGAAAAGCTGCCTCTTTTCCTATTGGCATGTGCCTACTGTGTCTAATCATAAGTCTGGCCTTTATCTTGTCCCTACCTTTACCAATGTGCATTGTAACTGGCTATTTTTATCATAAATATATGGATAATTCCCTGCAAATCAGTTTAAAGTAAAAATGTTGATGCATTATACAGTGTAGCTTCGTATTTGATTTTTTGATTACCTTATAAATAAATAGTTTCCATAATGGAGCAACTTCCACCTCAATTGTGTTGTTGCCACACACTAATCTCCTAGAACAAAAAAAAACAAATTGTTATTACATATTGTATTATATGAAATGTATCATAGAAAAACAGACCATAGGAAATAGGAACAATATTTAGTTTTAAAGTTCCTATAGACATTAGAAGGTGACTGGACTTGTAAACTTACTCCAACTATTCTCTGGCACCTGTGTCTTTTGCAAAGTGTTTTGCTTTTTATTGTAGATGGGAAGTGGAAAGTGGACATGTTGATAGATACTGCCAGTGCCAATTATCTTAAGTGGTAACAATATCGTTTGAAACTGGCTTCCTAACCTGTCTGATGGGTGTTTTCTAAAAAGGTGCATACATAGGGGGTCTATTCACTAAGCTGCCGAATGATCTAGCCGTAGCTTCAGCTGATCCTTCGGCTATTTTCGGCCCCAGGACCCCTTCGGTTCAGCAGAACCGAAGGGCTGCTGTATGGGCTATTCACTATAGCCCGTACAGCTCCTGAAGTTGGCCGAGCGGCTCAGTCGAGCCGAAGGCATATGCCTCGGC
>NW_017306297.1:999708-1004193 GCF_000935625.1 Nanorana parkeri
CCGAACAGCAGTGAGTAGCCTGCCGGAGGTTCGGCTCAGCCGATCCAGATGTTGGATCGGCTGAGTTGAACTCCTTCTGCACTTCGGGTCAGCCGAACATGCTGAGCATGTTCAGCCGACCCAAAGCCATGCGAAGCAAGTCGATGTACGGTTGGTTTTAGCCGATATACGTCTGAAATCAGCCGTACCAGCCTGAAGTGAATAGCCGAACAGCAGCCTATGGCAGCTTAGTGAATAGAGTCTTAAGTAAGGTGAAAGTCGAGGTGAAAGTCGAAGCTGGCCGAACGGCCGGCCATTGGCCGGTTAACAGCCTGCTTGTGAGAGCTGGGCGGAGCCAGCCATCATCTCACGGCTGGCTCCAGCCACTTGGAGAGATCAGCGTCCCTGGTTACCAGGTAACCGGGGACACCATCTGTCATTACACACTGAGAACCTGGTGGGGCCGCTATGATATCACAATGGCCTCTCTGGGTTCTCAGTGTGTAATGACAGATGGCTTACCAGGTAACCAGGGACGCTGATCTGTCATTACTCTCCTGGATGCTCTAGGAGTATAATACGGCTCCCGGCCGCCCAGGAGAGAAACACTTTCTCCCGGAAAGGTTTACTCTGCTCGATCAAGCAGAGTAAACCTTTCCTTGCGATCTTTTTTTTTTCTGACATGGGCCGCTGGCCGCCCTCAAACAGAAAAAAAAAAGCCAGCATAAGAATGCATAGCTAGATTCCTATTGGCTGTTTCACTTTGCAATAGCCAATAGCAAACTAGCTATTGCACCCGCCCACTGCTGTTGTCAATCAGCAGAGGGGGACCTGCAGTTCTCTTTGCCAAGTTGTGGTGACCCCCAACTGTAAAATTTAGGGATGACGCGAACTGATGCGAAGGGGACCTGATGGAGAACTTCAGGTTCCCTTCTGGTGATTGACAGCAGCAGAGGGCGGGTGCCATAGCTAGTTTGCTATTGGCTATTGCAAAGTGAAATAGCCAATAGGAATCTAGCTATGCATTCCTATGGTGGTTTAAAAAAAAATGATTATTCTGATGGCAGCAGACCCGCCCGACCAATAGAAAACAGTTGGGCGGAGCTAGCTGTTACTGCTAGCTCCACCATATCGTTTTCTATTTTATTTTTTCTACTTTTTTAACTGTTTTTCTATTCTGCTCGGTACAGCAGAGGTACCGAGCAGAATAGCCGAGCCGAAGAATGCCGCTCGGCAGCATTCGGCTATTCACTCACTGCTGTTCGGCATCTATGAGAATAGGCTGAACAGCAGCGAGTAGCCTGCCAGAGGTTCGGCTCAGCCGATCCAGATGGTGGATCGGCTGAATCGAACTCCTTCTGCACTTCGGGTCGGCCGAACATGCTGAGCATGTTTGGCTGCCACGAAGCCAGCCACAGGAAGCCGATGTACAGCTGATTTTAGTCGGTGTAGGGCTGAAATCAGCCATACAAGCCTGAAGTGAATAGCCGAACAGCGCTCGGCTCACTTCACCTCGGGTCGGTTATTCACTTGGCTGCCCAAGGCAGCTTTGTGAATAGACCCCATATTGTTTCAGTAGATTTCCTTCAATATTGCGCTGTATGAAATAGTTTGAAGCATGCATGCACAGTATTATAATCACTTTCAATCTATTTATTCAAGATTAATTGAACAAAAGTTTGGAAATGTGGGCATTTTTAATTAAATTTAAACATGGATTTTTTGAGTACGCTATAACCATTGCTTGGATCTGATTTTTTCAGATCATGAAAACAATCCAGTACTTGTTTTGATGAGACGGACTGCAGTTTTTAATTTGTAAAGAAAGCAAAATAGCAAGCATGGGTATATGTAGTACCAGCATAAGCAAACAGTTACAAAGCTAATCAAAAATACCAGTAAAATCTGATGATCTTAATGTAAAACTGATACTTGTTTGGCCAGCATGAGTCCAGGGACCAGGGGCATTATCCTGACCTATAGACGTCAGATCAGTGACCTAGAGCAAGTTACAAATTAAGAAACAAGTCTGCTTGTTTGATATGAACAATACCACATTTTCACTTCAAACAGTTAAGGCATATGAGGCCAAAAAATACTTTGTACATATATTCCACACATTCCAGTAATTACAGCTACAGCTCTCACAACCAAGATGGAATGTTTTTTTAGCAGCTTTCCTAGGTGACATTCTGCTTAACCACAGAGCTATCCCTAATACTGAAACTACTAGCAATAGATAAAATCAATGTTAGAGTATTTTAGTCAACTCGCTGAGGCTGATTTACTAAAGGAGTTGAGAATTTTCACTCAACCATGAGGTCAATAATATCTGTACATGACTGTCTATTTAAATTGGACAGGGATTTACTTTCTACAGACTGGATAATTGAAATTAAGATTTACACAATTTTTTCAGTGCAAATTGTATTGACAATTGGCATTGATCTACGTCATATTTTTTTTTTTAAACTGTGCAAATACCAAAGCTGGGCTGCAAGACGTAGTAACCCTAAACAATCTCATTTCACTTTGCTGATAAAAGTTTAATGGTGATTTTTCATTATGGGTTGCCATTATGTTGCACATTGCTCTGCTACTAAAGAGGACTCACTGGGTTGATATTCTAAAGGATTAGAGAATTTCCATTTTTAAAAGAGAATGTTCACTAAATTTAAAGCAGAATTGAGCCTTTTCATGAAGTTCAGTGAACAATCACTTTACAAAATTAAAATTCTCTAATCCTTTAGTAAACAAACCTGAGTCCCCTTCTGTAACAGCAAAAACTGCTTTTTTTTTCTTTTTCATGATAGGAATATTGAAGCAAACACTGCTGTACCTTATTTACTAACCTCAGTAAACTTTCACTCTGCAACCTCTACTACTTTAGTAAACAAATGACAATCATTTATTTGTTCCTGATGAGTTACTTGTATCATAACTGGCAATGTTAGTAATAGGCAGATCTTGGTTTTAAGAATGTGCATGCCCGTATGTTAGCTATTCAATACGGTGATACATTCTGGTTACCAATTAGAGTGTAACTTTCTAAATTTCAATCTCAGGACATTGTAAACTGTGTCCCCAATAAATATAAACACAGCCAAATAAAACACTGGCTTTTGATAAAGTCAAGCCCATTTTAAAAGATGTGAAAAGGGTTGGCAATGTGCAGAAAGACTTAAAATCCAACCAAAAATAAACTTTATTTATTATTACATCAAATAAAAATGATTGACTATCCGCTATGGATTGTGCTATGGATTATGAGTCTGCATTGCTTTGTTACAGCATTTTATTGCATGTCAATACGACAGATATTTTTCTTGAAAATAATTTAAAATATGAATTTTAAAAGGCCATGATCCTTAGGATTATTTTCAGTTCAGCAGAAGGTCACTTTGTAAAATATATACCTGATGGCTCGTTCCTCCTTCTCCAGGCCAGATCCATAATATAAGTGCATGTTATAACAAGAGAGATCTTCCTCCAGAGTTCTAAAATCACAGAAAGAGCGAATGTAATCTTTGACATGGCTCGTGAACATGGTCCACCATGCCTCTACTTAAAGTGGAGATGAATAGCATACCTGAATTAATTATGTAGGGTGAGATAGTGATTGTAGTGATTGTAAGCATATTGTAGACATAAAATGAGCACATTGTGCCTCATTTATAAAAGTGTCCTAAAACAGATCTAAAGTGCTAATAGAAAAATTGCTATCAGGCAGGCTTTTATTGCAGAAGAGACGCTGTATGTCTCCTCTGCCATAACAGTGTATGGCTTACCTGCAAGGAATTTTCTTCTGGAGCTACACTGAGTTTGTGCATGTCTCTGGTAGATTACTAGGGGCCATTTCTCTGGTTTTCCATGTGGTTGAAAGTAAATAAGGCTTTTGTGATTTCATTGTCACAGTAACTCCATGCCTCGGGTGCCAGAATGCATTTATGACCTAGTCCCTGGCCAGCCAATCAACATGGCTGAAGAAACCAAAAGAAAACTTGACAGCAACAGAATGACGCAACAAGAAGGATGGCAAGTATGATGTGCCCTACTTTAGGGGCTTGTTGTGCATGCACTATTTTTTGCGATCATGTTCTGGTGTGGGCGATCATGTTCTGGCGTGGCTGCGTTGCCATTGACTTGAATGCACCACCACAAGCCCTCCCATCCCAGAATGCAGGGAGGCTTGCTCTATGCAATCCAGTGCGTTCCAGCCACTAACCATGCTGGAACGCACTGGATTTGGTGTGTGAAACCCCTAAATGGAACACAGTGTATGTAAGTGTTTGAAAACATTTCATTTTAATTTCATTTTTTAAACTGATGTTTTCAATTGCAAACAACTGAAAGTTTGTACATTTTGCCAATAAACCTAATTTGCAATGGGGGTTGAATAATGTTGATTACAACTGTATACATACTCTGTATATATATATATATATATATACAGGGAGGGGGTATACAGGGAGGGGGGTATACAGGGCTCGAAAAATCCACTCGTCC
>NW_017306297.1:1004621-1036905 GCF_000935625.1 Nanorana parkeri
TTTAGTTATTTTTATACTTACCCAATGTTTTCAAACCTTTTCTGAGCATAGTTTCATACAAATTGAATTTTCTGAACTCTAATAAATTTAACCTGTAAAAAGCACCAATAATGTGTCATCCTACATGAATTTCCTGTTCTGTCTGAATATATAGTACATTTTGATTTACCCTGTCTATTATAGACAGGGTTGTGTTTGCAGTAAAGGCGACCGTAGGCCAGTGCCTAGGGTAGCAAGGTTATGGGGGAGCACTAAATCTCAAAATGTACAAAAGTGATAACTTCATTATTATTTTGTTTCTGTTTTCTGTACAATTGACATGTGTACAAATGTAGCTAAATTCAGCAAATCCCAAGGAAGGTACAAATGCTGTAAGCATTGTACGATACACAACAAATTCAATGTAGATACATACAGAGTTGTAAAGGTAACATACGAACAAATTAATTAACACTGTGTGAACTGTATTTAAAAAAGCTCAATAAATGGCAGCACTCATTTGTGTTTTCTTTTTCAAAAGTTTGGAAGTCTTGCAGGAATTGTTCGCTTTTCAACAACTTTCCAAATGTATGGGTAAAGAAACTTGGAAATAATAGAACAGATATGATCTGAGGCAGTATCCCTAATGTGTCTTCCCTTTGTCTGGGAGCTCAATAGTGGAAAATGAGTTAGGAGGTTGGCAAAGACAAACCAGTTGTAGAGTGGAGAAGGGGTATGAATGTATGCATGAGTTTTCAATTGGTGCTGTAATTGAATCAGTGGGAGGCGGTGTTTGGAACCTTGGAGAAGGCTTTACATATAGGGATTTGACACTTACAGAGTCCTGTAAAACTTTGATTTATGAAAACTATATACGTTTACTGCATTCCTGTGTCCCTCAATGAATGAGAAAGAAAACATGAACTCCAAACCAATTTTATAATATGTACAGACATCCTGTTTTCCTCTTTCTCCTGTGCAGTGCAGTGTACACTCATTGCCCACACGATAACACTTAAAAAAATGGAGCCAGGTGTCAGGATGATGTTACTCTAAAGCCCATGTGTCAAACTCAAGGCCCAGGGGCCAAATTCGGCCCACCAGGCCATTTCCTAGACTTCTACTTTCAGATCTAGGTATTAAGTTATTACTAAAACCAGTGATAATCGAATGCAGAGGCAATTATGATAAAGATTAGATACATTTATATAGTCTTACAGGCCCTTAGAGGGCAACCATAATGTTTATGCGGCCCTCGATTAAATTGAGTTTGACACCCCTGCTCTAAAGCATATGTGCAGTAGTTACATCATAAGTAATATTCTAATGACTAAAGAAATATGTTGGATACAGAAGAAGCAGTGGAGAAGATGGAGACAGAGCAACACAGAGATCTGTCCGTACTGGAGGAGGAAAAACCCAAAGTTAAGTTTGCCATAATGTCAAAAAATGCTATGCTATTTGCAGATTATGGCAAGAGCTGTTGCCACTCTCCATTCTACGGTACTGCATAAAGTCAAGATACAGGGCACCTAAACATTCTTTGTCCATTCAAGGTAAAATTTATTCATCACCGTTTAGTGTATTTATAGTGTATGCTTTAAGCATTTTAAACATCTAAAATTAGAAACAAGTTCAACCAGAAGAAATTATTGAAATTTCTGTGCAAATTTAACATGAATTGCATTTTTAAAGAAATATAAATGTACAGCTTCGCTTACTTTAAGATCTGGCCTTCTTATGGCTTTATTTAAAACGGAATTTTCGTCAGAGATGACAGAACTTTGTAATTCGTCTTTAAATTTATCAAGCGTTATCCAGCGTACCTTCTTTCTGGTGTATTTCTTTCTTTCATCCTAGCCAAAATGAAATACTATTACAGTGCAATATCAGGCTTTTCAAGGGCAATTGGTGCACACAATGTGGCTTTATACTGTATATAGACATCTCAAGAAAAAGAACATCTGAACTGAGAGCAAACCAAGACAATACCCTTTACGAGAAAGGAGTTCAAGTGTATGTCAAGCCAAAAACATGTTCTCTTTTTTTGAATAGAGCGGGGAAGAATTAGAACTTCTGTCTGGTTTTTACTGCCACTCAGTACCCAGTTAGCAAATGTTACCCTCACTTCCAGAGGGAAATCTTTAACAGGGACACAGACATAATTAAATATGTGATGGAGGTTTGGTTCTTTCCCTGATCTAATAAAGAAAAGCATATTTATTTCTGTCTGTGTTTCTTTCCCTCACTTCCTGTCTGGTAAAATGTTGTCAGCAGGACAGGACGTGAAGATAAATCTCTCTATCAGAGTTTCACATAGCAGAAAAATCTGGTAGGGTTCTAACCTTTGCCTACTCCAAGCAAAACTAAGAAAAGTTTTGGCTGGGCATACACTTTAAATTGTGTATATTATTTATGTTCTCTGAAAACTCTGTATCTGAGTGTATGTGGTACTTGTAAATACCCAGAGGACCAGAAGTTAGCTCTTCCACTTCACAACATAGCTTAAGGTTGCACAAAACTGTATGAATTGTTGTATATACTATAAAAGTGCAGTGTGTGAGAAATACCTACCATGAGGGACTTATTGGGGGCCACTTCGATCACATGAAAAACATCCTGTTTACAACTAACAGTTAGGCACCCCTTTGTAAGGCACTGTTATAGACAGATTTCTGAGGGAGACTTTGTATTAAAATATACAAAACATCTTATGCTTTTAGATAAAATTGCGTTCAATATTAATAACTTGTTTTAACTACTCCAGTTGCCAGTCCTCTAATCACTAGGTGAGTTGCACACTTGGAATTGTGACATTTTCGGGAAGCTTTAAGCAGATTTGTTTCATAACCTTTAAAGAACTGCAGTTTTGAAATTTGTAGACATGTAACCCCACAAAAAATTATTTGTTTTGGATCAATTCAGATTTGTATTACTTTTGTTTGTTTTTCGGGTTTCGGATCCGAAATTCGATTTGGTTCGGCATTCGGTTTTCGTATCTGTTCAAATTTTCGTTTCGGAAAGATCCACAACAGGAAGTCACATGACCTTGCCTGTAATGCAACCTCTAACAGCCAAAAATAACATCTGATTGGCCAGAAAAAGATGTCTGATTTAGTTTTGTTTTAAACGTAATTCAGATGGATCCGAGTTTTCGTTAAAGGAAAATTCGGATTAGTTCTCATTTGGACGCGTTTGAATTAGAAAATTCCGATGCATTCAAATGTCCAAATTTAAGGAAATTCATGAATATTCATTTGTAACTAAACAAAATGTACATGTCTAGGAATTTTAATCACAGATCATAATGAAAGCGATGACTGCCACTTTAAACAAGTTGGTAGCAACCTTACAACAAACAAGTAGTGCTGAAGCTTAGTGAAACCTGTTATCAGCTTGATTAAAGTGACAGCCAGCACTCCCATTAAGATCTGTGTTTAAAGGAGTTGTAAAGTCCCAACATATACTATTCTACATATAACATTTACTTTACATCAGCTTTGTAATAGAAATACACACTATAGTTGTTTTTGATAATGCAGTGGGAGCTTACTTGAACAAAATCCCTTTTATGTAGTATATGCTGCTTTCAGTCTGCCCATCACTTTCAACAATCTCTTGGGCTCCCAGTGTGCTTTGCATCTCTTTCCCTGCTGCTTAATGTGATGCCCACTCGATTCCCCAAGATTACTTATCCCATCATGCATTGGTAAAGCTAAATTGTTCAGACAATGAGTAGTAGTTCAGAAGAAAGGAAGTGCATATTCGCAGGGCTGAGTAAAATTGTGTCAGTGCAATGAGGTACATCCAATGGCATCTTCAATAAGTAGGTTTACAAAATTCTAGATCAATATGGTTATTAGGGGTGGGTTGGAATTTATAGAAATGCAATATAGAAATACATATTGATTTTGAGTTTTTGATTATAAATATCCTTTAACATTTCCCAAACTGGAGCTGAATGGGACTTTAAAGGCTTCAACAAACCTTCCCAAAAATTTTGAAAATGCATTGTTAAGCTTGCTGTACATACTGCTCTTATACAGGCAGAAACCCATGTGAACAAGGGCATGCAAAACAAGTCAGGATTGGTTGCTTCCGTTATTCATCCTGACAGTTTCTTTTGAAACTCTAAGATTGTGTTAGGTGTGGAACAGTATTGGGCACAGGCGATGCCGATGATCAGATGTCACAGACTGGTATTAAGTGGTTTGGGCACACATAAGCAGCATTATTGCACTGTCCCTTGTGCTTTGCCAATATATCAATGTATTCCCTTTTTTATCTAAACAAATCTGGTCAACTTAGCTATGTGTTTCCTGGCTCTGGGAAGATCATATTGCAGTGTGATTAGAAAAAATATACTTTGAAAAGAAATATAAACATTTACCACATCAAAACTAGACCAGTGCCCTCATTTTGTGAGCGAGATAAATAAATATGTATCTAAATATTATATATGATAACCAATGTATAAAAACACTGTTGGTTGCCATTATTTAGTAAATGTCAGTTTATTAAATTACTTACTGGTGGCAATAGTGTGTAAAAAGCATTCATTAATAAAAATTTAAAAAAAATGTCAAGTTACAGAATGTTACACTATTATATATTAATGTAGCAAATAATGTGATTACTTACAGTTGTTCTAAGTAAAACCACATTAGCTTTCTCCAAAGAGGATGGGACACAGTTTCCCCACACGCTCCACTCTGGCTTCCAATAAAAGACCAGCAAAAGAATTCCACCTGACAAACAATAGCCAATCACACATAGTACAATCCAAGGAATGCTTAATCTGTAGCCGAAAATTTCCTATTGAGAAAATAAAAAGCAACACTTCAGTCAAAACACATACCCAGTGGTGTTGTAGAAGTAGAGGCTGCTCATAAAGTGAAGTGTATGTTCATTTTGCAAAGAGGATGCTAGTAAATAAGTGAACCTGCGTTCACTTTGAATAGTCATGTGTGAGGGGAAAGAAAAACTGAACGCAGATCTGAACAGAGGAAATGTGAACACAGATTCATCTAATTTACTCAGCTCAGCAAAAAAAAAAATCACTTTTTAAAGCCAACATTCTATATTCTTTTAGTAAATCAACCCTCCTGTCTGATACATTTTTAATTGGTAAAATCCACCTGTAAATTGTATTCATGTAATAAATATACCATATAGGTTGGGTATTAAACCATATTCTTATATTGCATTGAGAAAATAGTTAAAGTTTTTTTAAAACCAAAACTTTTAATTTTGAATATTGCATAACATGTGGAAGAATTAGAGCCTATTAGTATTAGATAAATGTCTATCTAAAATAAAGCTGTCCCTCACAGGACGTACAAATATTTTTTATTTCTTGCTTTGAAACCAGGAATGTAATTGGCAGTTCTATCCCCACCAGATGCTCACCCAATCTTTCTTTTCTCCTCCTTTCTTATTGGCCACTTTTAAAAAATGCTGCTGTCAACAAAAGTGAAGGAGAGCACAAGACCAGAGTGGGAGGAGCCACATATTCTGAGCAGTGATGGCCTCTTCCCCTTATGCAAATATAATAGCATAATGATATAGTGAGAGTGAATTGTGGAAAGTCATTGACCACAAGCCAGCAGAGCTCAAATCAAGAGGTCATAGTGAATGCCAGGTCCTGCACTGTGTCTGAACAGCAGCTGGAAGACCTCCTGGAAAAGCCACAAGACACACAGGCGGTTATTCACTAAGGTGCCGAAGGATTTAGCCAAATCTTCAGCTAATTCTTTGGCTCGATTCGGCTGCAGGAGCCCTTCAGTTCAGCCGAACTGAAGGGCTGCTGTGAAGGCTTTTTACAATAACCTGTACAGCAGCAGAAGGCAGCCGAAGCACACAGTCAAGCTGAACACATACGCTTCATCTAGGTAGAGCTGAAGACACAGCCGGAGCGGGGAGAAAGGACCAACTGTCTGCAGACTGTAAAAAAAGAATTTAAAAAAAAACGGCATGGGGTCCCCCTTTCCCAAGTCATACCAGACCCTTTAGGTAAGGAATGTTAGGAGGGCCCCCCGATGTAAAAAAAAAAAATGGTAGGCCTGGTAGGAATTTTAAAGGGGACCCCAACGGCCAGAAAAACTGAAAAAAGTGGGGTCCTCCCTAAAATACCAAACCCTAATCTGAAAACTAGCCTGGCTGGGCAGGAAAGGGGGAAGATGAGCGAGCGCCCACCTCTGCACTATACCAGGGCACATCCACAACATTGGGAGGGTGCTTTTCCAGGGGGACAAGGTACTGGCCTTGTTTTTTTATCATTTACCTCCACCACTAGACCAATAGCAACACAATTCCCTAACGTTGTCACAAACAATTTGGCCAAATAGTTATGTATGTACTTGATAGGAAATGAATAAAAATCTCTCGAAGGTCAGTGTAATAACCTCTAAACCACTTCCAGCAGGTTCATGTAAATACACGTCATCTGCTGGAAGTAGTTTTACCAAGAACATGGCTGCTGCTGTAAAAATTTAAGTAAAATTACATTTAAAAAAATGCAAAAAAATAATTATTTTTAAGTCCCCCGTCCCCATGTGCATGCTCATACAATGCAAACACACGTCGAATGCGCCTACGTGCAAAATCGAAAATTGTGCCACACATGTTACGAGCGTCGGAGTGAGATCAATAATTCTAGGCCCACCAATCACTTTAACACTAAACTGATGAGCGTTTAAACTGTCGCCTATGGGAAATTTTAGTCATTGTAGTTTTTTGCAGTTTCGCGGATGCACGCAATATTAAGGCTTAACATGTTTGGTATCTATTTACTCGGCATGACCCCATATTTTATATTTTACCAAAACAAAATGGGTATTATATTCTGTTTCTGTGCACTAAATTTTATTTTAGTGTATTTTATCCTAAAAATACTTGTTTGATAAACATTTGCACAAATACCGTGCAACATAAAAAACTGGAACTAGCATCTTTTTATTCTACAGGGCCTCTGCTTTCAGAAAATATATAATTGTTTGGGGGGTCTGAAGCTGTTTTCTAGCCACAAATGCAGATTTTATCACGTGTGTGCAAATGTAAGAAATTGCTCTGGGGAGCAAGTAGTTAAGCTGGCCACACATAGCTTGACTTTCAGCCAAAAGAAAGAAATTTGAGCCATGGGTGACCCTGTCAGCACCATGCAGATCCACAAAGGTTGACTGAAAAATTAACCACCTCCCATCCAAGGCCGTTCGTGAATGGCCGGACGGGAGCCTTACAGGAGCGGGAGGGCGTCTTAAGATGTCCTGCCCCTCCACCCGCTCGTGCGCAGCCAAGATTATGGTGTGCGGGCCCCCCCACCCGCCATTGCCGCCGCTGCCGGTCCCGAGATCGGCTGTGCCCAGTGGGGCTGGGACCAGCATGGCAATGCTGTCAGTGGAGATCAAAGGGAGATTAATACACAATCTCCCTATTATCTTATTATATTATTATCTCCTCTCTTGAATTGAATTATTTTTTTTTTCATTACACTCATGGGGCTGAATGAGAAAAATCTAAAGCTGTATGGCTAGCCATAGATTGTTTTCCCAGAAACAGGCTATTTTCCCTGTAGTCCTGTTCTTGTGCAACTGTAACATTACAGTTGTTTCAATACTTTTTGTTTTAGTGACAATTGTCACCAAGACAAATAGAAAAGGTGAAACTCCCCAGCAGGGACACAGGCGGCAATAAAAATCCAAGAGGAGTTTGGATGCTTCCTCACTCATTCAAAACTATTACAAAATGTGGCATTAGGTCTTCTTTAGCCATAGGATTTAGAACAGGGTTTCTTACTTACTGACTTACTGATCAGTCAGCCAGCAGTTGATCAGGAAATAATTAGTATGGTTCCCAATCATATGAACATTAAGACAGCCAATCATAGTGATTACACAGCTCCGCTTTCATTGAGGGGAATTTATAAAAACTGGAGTAGACAAAACCTGGAGCATCTGTGCATGGCAACCAATCAGTGTCTGTTTCATTTCCAAATCTTAACTGAAGAATCTGAAGAGAGAGGTTGATTGGTTGTAATGCATAGCTGCTCCAGTTTTTGTCTGCTCAAGTTGTTATAAATTCCCCCCATTGTGTTTTGCACGTAGAGAGGCATTTTGAAAGCATCAATCGAGAAGCTCCAGATAACAAATAAAAGCAATCTAAATCTTTAAAAAAAAAAACAGTGCAAAAAAATTACTACGGAGGCAAAATAGGACATATTTATAAAGCAGCGAGAGTGACATTCATCAAATATTCACTGCAGATAAATCTTCCTAATGCATTTGTTTTAAATTACAGGTAATAATGAACAACCTGTGAATATTTATTAAATGTCACATTTACTACCTTACAAATATGCCCCAAAAAGTAATAGTTAACCAGTGCATAATAATGATGCTGCTGGTAAGGAAAGGGTTAAAAATAGAGTATAGACATTTCAAGCACATACTGTACCTCTGTATTGACAGTGTATTTTGAATTTGCAGTTACTTAAGTCTTCATATGGATAGGGGCATCTTTATAAAGCTGTGAACATTACATTCACCAAATATTGACTACATGTGAAACTTCCAGGTGCATGTGCTTTTATTTTCAGGGATTGATTAACCAACTGTAAATGCTCGCATTCACTGCTCTATAAATATGACCCTTTGTTTTCTATAAACAGGCGTTATAAGAGTTCCTGAAAAATACTAGAAATTACAATATGGTCCAATTAGCTTATTGGAAGACAGAATGAATTGAAACCAAATTTCTCATTTTAGAGTAAATCCAGTGATCCCTTTATAAAAATGGATAGATTAGGGAATAGTTAGAACCTTTTTATGTTTTTTATTGCTGTCTGGGTCCCCAGCTAGAGATATTTTCCTCACCTTTGGTGCAGTCATCAGAATAGTAAATGGAATCTCTCCCACAGGGTCACAGATAAAATAGTTTCTCCCTGCCTTAGGAACAGGACAGGAGAAGACTCCCCAAAAGAATCCTAGTAGCAATATGAACCTAATAGGGGCTTTAACCCTTCCCCTCTGTTTCTTTGTCTTGTGTTTCCCAAATTAGAGAGATTTTCCATCACTTCCTGGCTCAGAAAACATTGACATTGAAACAGACAGTGAGGAACACAACTTCCCCAGCAGAACACTGAGAGTAATCAAAACCTCATAAAGTGTCTAGGTCTCCACCATGGTGTACAATACAAAGAACATTTCAACTAGAGTACAACTAGTTTTGTAGGCTGTTTCGTACAGTCTATATCCAAAAATATTTGCGTTTAAGCATTTTCGTAGTGGAATTCATTCCTCGTTCCAAACAGGCCAATGTAAGTCACTGTCTTTTAATGCCATTTACATGGTGCACTGATAGGTAAAGTAAACACATTCTTTAGAAGTCTTCTCCCTCTTATACTTAGCAAAGTATATGAGCTAACCCCCTACTAATGCTTATCATGTCTGGTTAGTCCCACACTATTTCACAAAGCACAAAAATAACACTTCAACCATAAGATAAATGCCAGAACAGAAATCATATATCCAAATGCTAAGGTTATTGCTGGCACTGTCTCGGCTAGTATGACCTCAGAAAGACTTCCATAGAACTAAAGTGCAAAAAACTGCATTCCATTAGGGCTCCATGGATACAGGTAAATTAGTAACCTTGAGCTTGTAATATTCATTGGTACAGAGTTAGACCTTACAAGATACATTATTTTAGGAGAGTTTCGTTTAGGAGTCACCTATTAAACCAGTTACATCTTTATAATCCAATGATAATATCTGCACAAACACTTGATTGTTCCAGTAATCATATCAGATTTCCTCCTTTCAGGTGTAAATTGCCTTCTCTGTTCCCTAGCTAAATGACTTCATTCTTCATTGCTAATAAGTAAAGGGACGTGTACTGTACTTCAACAGCCTAACTTCTATAAGCACATTTGGAATGCATATCTAATCTACAAACTACACCCTCCTATCTGCCCACTGTCAAAGCTGGATTATTGGTAATGCCTGCAGTAAATAGCTTGACCTGACATAACTCGGATTTACCTATGTCAGGAGTAATGTGCAAATTTTTTAAAAATGAGAAAGCTATTGTCATTTGCACAACTATCATATCCATGTTTACTAAAAATATGCCTTCTTTGAATAGAATGAAGCTATCAATATATCAGAAGATCAAGCTGTTTTCTTTTCCCCTGTGGGCAGCCTAGTTTGCAGCCCATGCAGTTTAAGAGGCAACTGTAACATAGGAGGACTACCTATATTCAACGATATGGTGTTGAAATAACTTATTTTATTTTACTCTGCTGGTACTGTATATCTAAGCAGAAAACTAAGTAGCAGAAAACTAAGTAGCAAAAAAGTTTTGGGGAAGCCATTGTCAAGCATATTATCTGCAGAGACAGTCTAAAACAGTGGTCCTCAACCTGTGTAACCTCAGGACCCACATTTGTCCTCGGTCATAAAGTCATGACCCAAGCTGCACCAAACTGTAGCGCTCAACATTGCAGTACCCAGCCTTCCGGTACGGGCGATCAAACTGTGGGTGGAAGGTGCGTTTGGGGTGCCATTCAAATTAATGGCAATGCAACACATCTCACACTGTACTAATGTGACTGGCCCCTTAAAAACACTGACTGATATACACAATCTCACACACATACACACTCCAAAAAAAAAACAATTTTTTCTTTTTTTGAGAACCACCCAGTCTCCCTCTCTTACGAGAACTAGAGTGGATCCTCATCCTGGGGTCCAATGTGGGCTGCTGTGCTGTGATGGAGCTTCAACCATATGTGCATTGCTGGTGCAGCTCCCTTCATGTGCCCCATAGAGGTGGCGGGAGCCAGAATGTGACGTCACTCCGGTCTAGGCACCTCTACAAGACACATGAGGGAGCTTTAATCAATGCACGTATGGATGGAGCTCCTTTGCGGCCATAGCCCCATCCCACCCCACCTCAAGCTGACACTCGGCACCGGGCAGCATATTTTGAATGGCTGCTTGGCGGGAGAACTGACAGTGCTGTGCTAGAGGGAGGCTGAGGAGCCTCACACCTAGAAAAGTGGAAGGCATGCGGTGGCCCACTGAACATGGAGTCATGACCCACTTTTGGGTCACAACGCACCAGTTGAGGACCAAGGTTCTCAAATGAGCCAACTGTGCAGATAGTCTATATGGGTATAAGTACATTAATGCTGGATATAACCCAGCAAGCGGTGAGTAGACAGATGTTTATGTTTAAAGTAAAACTACACTTTTTTAGAAAAAACAAAACCAGTGCCCTCCAAGTGAATTATATATATTGCAAATATTTTAGTAAACATTTTTGCAACTCATAATGTTCTCTGTCTTGAAACAAAGTACCTCAGCTAAAATAAAACTCTAATTGCAGGGGTATCTAATATGACTTCTATCTCACTGCACACATCTAGAAGAAAAGAGTAAACCAATCAAACAAAACAGGAATAAGGTTACTACCAGTGGCAGCCTTTTTGTGGATATTTCTACTGTCCTGGCACTTCATGACCTCAAATATGTGATAGGTAGTCAGGAAATCAGATGCATGCTTTATGCCTCTTGAGATTCTGAAGCTGCGCTTTGGATTTTGGGACCCTGTATGCAGTTAGGCTGTGAAAATCTCTCCAAAATGAGGTATCCCCATACTCTGGAGGAAAAACAGAAAGTATTTTTGGGGTGTCATTCCAAGTATCCCCATACTGTGTGTATGAAATATCTTAATTAAATTACATTATGGAAAAAAAAATCAAATTTAATTTACTTTTTCTTTCAAAAACTGTGGAAAAGGTTAGTTCAATATACTCAACATACCTCCTACTAAATATCTTGGTGTGTCTGCTTTTCAAAAGGGGGTCATTTGGGGGGTGTTTGTACTGTCCTGACATTGTAAGGCCTCAACAAACACAGTAGGCAGATCAGAACATTATAGTTCATACATTTCAAATATATATATTTCATAGTTTGTAGGCTCAAGAACTTTTACACAGACTAAATAATATAAAGTAAACTCTCCATTATCTGGCATCCACGAGGATTGGTAGATTGCAGATAAATTTAGTTTCTGGTTGCTTGAGAGTTACTATTAAAAATAGGTCTAACTCATGCCATACCCCATACTATACCATACCATAACATAAACTCTGTATTAATTTCATATTAATATTGAAAAGCAAATTAAGACAAATAGACATACTTAATATAAATAGACACACAATCATTTCCAGGATAATACATGCCACAGATCAGCGAAACAGTGGGGACAAGGGATTTTTTTCTCTGGTTAGATGAGAGTTCTGGTTAGTTGAAAACCAGATAACAGAGTTTACTGTACATGTATTTGTAAAGTTTTTTACCAAAGAAATTAAACGGAATACATTTTGGACTACATTTATGAAAAATATTTATTTAGAGGGTTATTCACTTACCTACCAAAATATGGTGGCAAGATGCTTTTCTAGAGGGGGGGGGGGCTGGAAAAGCACCCTCCCAGTGCCCAGGGCATGTGGCCTGGTATGGCAGGGAGGGGGTCACTCACTCACTCGTCCCCCCCCCATTTCCTGCCCTGCAGGCCTGTGCTCAGATCAAGGGTCTGGTATGGAATGTTAGGGGGGACCCCGAGTTTTTATTCCACATATTTGGGGGTGGGGTTCCTCGTTGAAATTTCTACCAGACCTTAACCCCTTCGTGACTGACGACGTACAGTGTACGTCGCCAGCATCGGGGCTGTTTAAACAGACTCCCGGTGACTTTTGCCGCCGGGACTCTGTTTAAACTTGTAGAGCCGCCTGTCGGCTTTACAACAGAAGCGATCCTGGCGACTTACCTGTCGCCAGATCGCTTCTGCGTCCCGAAGAAGGAACGGATGCACGCAATTTGTAACCTGGGCATGTTGGGTATTGTTTTACTCGTTGTAACCTCATCTTTTATATTTCATTAAAAAAATGGGTATTTTGTTGTGTTTTGGGGCATTTAATTAAATTTTTCACTAAATATTGGGGTTTAATAAGGAGTTGCGCTAATATTGCGCAATATACAAATTTGCAACTACCACCATTTTATTCTATAGGGTCTTGGCATTCAGAAAATATATAATGTTGGGGGGTTTTAAGTAATTTTCAGGCCTAAAATGTGGAATATAACATGGATACAAAAAATTAAAAAAAGGCCTCAGTCATGAAGGGGTTAAAGGCCTGGTATGACTTCTGGGGGGGACCCCACACAATTTCTTTTTTGTAAATAGGGGTCTCTTCTAACAGTGTCTGGTATTGTTTGGACGGGGACCACATACTGGGTTTTTTTTTCTTTAAATTGTTTTATTATTTTCTTTAAATAATTTGTTTTAAATTTTTTCTATTCTGCTCGCTACCTAGTACTATTCACTCACTGCCGTTCAGCCAATATGAGAATCAGAGCAGAGCATGTTCGGCTGACTGAAGGCAGCCAATGTACGGCTGATTTTAGCCAATGTACAGATCAGCCGTACTTTGAGCTGAAATGAATAGCCAAACGCCGTTCGGCTCAGTTCACTTCGGCTCGGTTATTCACTTATTGTGAATAACCCTCTTAATGTTTTATAACAGAAAATATGAAAAACTGGTTATTTTTGGTAATGCTTGGTCTTTTTTCTTTTCTATAGCAAAAATTCAAGAAAACAGTGTTTATTGATTACCACCAAATGAAAGCTCTATCTGTCTAAAAAACATATATAAATTTAACCTGGGTAAAGTGTTGCATGACTGAGTAATTGTCAGTCAAAGTATTACAGCACTGAAAACTGAAAAATGGTCTAGACAGGAAGGGAGTGTAACATGCCAATCCTCAAGTGGTTAGAGAATATATGAGCTGGACAACCCTGTACCTGGTGATGTCAGCATAAAATAGAGCAAGTCACTCTGACATACCTCCCTATTGCCCCTCATTTGGAACCATATTCCTCTGTCCCTGTACAGATCTATGAAAATATACTATTTAACTACTGCATGTTCCTATTTGCCCTCATTTGCTGTAAATACTTAGAGTAAGTATTTTAAGCAGGATTATTAGCAGATTAGCTGCTAATAATGATCATGTGAGCTGCCACTGTGATCTCCTTATAAATAGGTACCATACCACTAGAAACCATGTTAAAAAGTCATGATCCTGTGCATACTTTACTTCAATAAGCTTATAATCAAAACATTCCAAATAAAATTATATATATTTATAAAGAGAACTCCAGTCACCAAAAGAAAAAAAAATAGATAACTAGAGTACACTATTTTTTTTTTCACTTGAACTATTGTGCCTGCATGGTTAAAGACACAGTAATCATAGTCTGGTTACAAAATGTAATCTTATGTGCACACAAAAACATTTGTTACTGACTACTGTTTTTATTATACACTGGGGTTGATTTGTTATAAGATATGTGCAAACAATCATAGATTGAGCCAGCAAATCATATGTTAATGGGATTTGTTTTCCAACAATGATTTATGTGAATGAACACAAACATATTTTTTTATAAAAGAAAATACACATTGTGGCATGTGCTGTGTTGAAATGAAGGAAACAGTTTAATATTGACGTGCAGAGTGCATCACATCCAGATATGGTGCTAATGGTTCTGTGGTTTGATAGGGGCATGCCTTCAGGGGATCAATCCTTTTCCCATCAGAGCTGTTTTTGCATATTTTGCACACATGTTAAAATGCACATTTTATGCCTGAAAATTGCTTAAGTCCCCAAAGTGATACATTTTCTGAAAGCAGAGAACCTGGAGAATAAAATAGCATCAGTTGCAGTTTTTTTTTTAGTCACACGATATTAGATATGTTTTTTAAACCCAAAACTTCAGTAAAAAATGTATTCAAATTAAAGTTAGTGCACACAAACATACAATAATCTCCAAAATGTTTTTGTTAAAATATAAAAAATTAGATTGCGCAGAGTCAATAGATAGCATACATGTCAAAGCTCAAAATTAGGGATGTCCCGATACCACTTTTTCAGGACCAAGTACAAGTACTTCCCCTCATGTACTTGCCGATGCCAATTACCGATACTTTTTCTTAAAGGGACAGGTGACTTTAAATGATCCATAGTACAACTACATGTTATGTACTATGGATCATGATTTAACCTATTCATGTTAGCAGGGGAGAATTGTAAATCTATTGCTGGAGTGTAGTGGAGGTGTGTGCTGTATATATGTACTACATATACATTACACACATCCAGTACACTATAGCAATACATTTACAGCCAGCCCTGTCCCAGCTTCCCTCGCTCACAGTTTCACTCCGATCCCTGTTGCCTCATGCGGTGCATCTCATAGTCGGCGCTGGGCAGGATCGCTGCATCGCGTCTCGGTGCTCAGCTTGTGGGAGGCACTCACAATTCTGCCCTGCTAACATGAATAGCGTAAATCATGAGCCATAGTACATATATAATACACACATCCAGTACACTGCAGTCTGCAGCAATAGAATTGCAATTCTCCCCTGCTAACATGAATAGGATAAATGATCCATAGTACAACTACATATTATGTACTATGGATCTTTTAACCTATTCATATTAGCAGGGGATAATTGTAAATCTACTGCTGCAGTGTACTGGACGTGTGTAACATACATGTACTATGTACTACATATGCAGTACACTGCAGCAATAGATTTACAATTATCCTCGGCTAACATGAATGGGCTAAATGATCCACAGTACATAACACATACTTGAACTACGGATCATTTAACCTATTCATATTAGCAGAGGATAATTGTAAATCTACTGCTGCAGTGTACTGGACGTGTGTAACATACATGTACTATGTACTACATATGCAGTACACTGCAGCAATAGATTTACAATTATCCTCGGCTAACATGAATGGGCTAAATGATCCACAGTACATAACACATACTTGAACTACGGATCATTTAACCTATTCATATTAGCAGGGGATAATTGTAAATCTATTACTGCAGTGTATTCTATATGTAGTACATATAGAGCACACACTGCAGACAATAGATTGTATCAATTATCCTCTGCTAATATACTCTGCTGTTCTTAATAGGGACCCCCCTTGCCCTCACTCACTGTTCGATGATGGCCGGTGCCTCACGATGTGCCTCGCTGGTGAGGTCGTAGTCGGCGCTGTGCGGGAGAGCAGCGGCGAGTCAGCGCTGGTCCGGTGGGAAGAGCTCCTGGTGGGGTCCTAATTTAGGACCCCACTTGGAGCTCCTACCACCGGACCAGCGCTGACTCGCCGATGCTCTCCCAAACAGCAGCCGGAAGGTAAGGGAAAAAAATAGCGCAAGCTTCGTCTCTATGTATCGGGGCATTTTGACAAGTACAAGTACTTGTCAAAATGCCTTGTATCGGTCCTGATACCGATGCTAGTACCAGTATAGGGACATCCCTACTCAAAATGACATGCATGCGTGAAATGGCGAAAAACTTTGATACCCAAAATTGTTCATAGGTGATGCATTAAAAGCCTTTACAAGTCGTCAATTTACAGTTAACTGCAAATAATAATTTGAGAATGGCTGTTCTCACTCTGGTGTGTGGATACCCCACATGTGTGGCCAAATCATCATTTTCATATGCAGGTGTACCCATTGCATGCGTTTACATTTGTATGTGTTTGTATGCAGGGGTGGCCTTAACATTTTTGGGTTTGCTTCATTTATTTTTAAAAAGTTTTTTAAAACTTAATTCACACTCAAACGTTTTGCTATCACATAGGGGGCTTGAAAGCCTGTTGATGTTGCTTGTGATGGGTCCTTTTTGAGGAGGCATCAGGGATCTAGTATGCCCCTAATATCAATTATGGACTTCACTGAAGCTGAATCTTTCTTCATTGCTTCCGGAAGTAGTGATGCTGCCGTCACTACTCCTGTCATCCTATAACAGCGGAGCCGGAGGGATCTTCTGGTAAGTTGGCAGACTTTCATTAGCCAGACTCTATATGTAGACATTGGAAGTTTCCAGCTTTGCAAACATTCACACACATATGCAAGGATACTATTCAAACATAACCCAATGGTTTATCCCTGCTCTTCTTTTATTCGAGAAAATCAGGCCAAGTGCAGTAATTCAAACTAGCCAATGAAAAATCAACCCTCCTCAGGACACAGCAGTGTCCTAAGTTAGTACAATTTCTAAAAAGTATGAGAAATAAAAATAGTGAGGATTTAGTGACCTCTACTGGTAATGGGAAGTTAAATCCCATCCCATAAGTAATCATTTGTTTGTGTTACATAGCTTATTAGACAATATTGGACTATAACAAGGTTATTCACAAACGGGTGAAGAGTTTGGAGAAGGCAGGAGAAGTAAACAATCTAGGACAACATAGCTGAACTGCAAAGTGAGCTGAATTGGAGAATTTTTCCAAATCAGCTATTTTGCCCTAGATTGTTCACCTCTCCTGCCTTCTCCAAACTCTTCGCTCTTTTATGAATAACCCTGTAAGTATCACAGAGATCAGTCTGCACAATAGTGACTGTTCTGTTGATACTTATGTGAATGTCAGATGCATGTAAAACACGAATACTTAATGCAGTATTCAATAACTCTATTACATTTTATGTCCAGGACAGGATTACAACTCCTGTGAGGTTTTAACTGCTATGCAGGTCTCTATTAACAGGATTTTATCATACTCACTGTACTGGTGATAAGGGTTTGACCAGAAGGAAAGTGAGGGAAAATCTACAACAAAGAAACAGATAGCAGAACAAATCTGACAAGGGTTCTAGCCTTCCTCTACTCTACTGGAGAAAAAATATTATTCTGTCAGCGTTGCCATTGGAAATTTAACCTCAATTCCTATCTGGAGGGGGAAATTATACATGAGGAGGTAGCTGTGTGGGGATGAATTTTTGAGAATGTGATGGTTCATATGGATGATGGATATATGATGATAATCATTGGCATGATTTTAATTTGTCCCTCTTTCCAGGGAACAGTCCCCATTTTAACAGAGGAGTGTGCCCTGGGAAACAAACATCCCCAGCCATGTGTCTGGCGACAGTGAAAACAGGTCTGTCAAATAAGAAAAGCTACTCCTCTGTTGTGTTTTTTTTCTCTGCAGCTCCACCGGAGACATCACTGAGAACCTTAGGGTAGAGCATACCACACACCAACCCCCACTCCTCAGTATGGGGCACTAGTAATATGGTGGCGTGGGGACTATGTGCTCAGCGCTTGACCATTTCTAGGTTGACCTGTCAAATGGTGCAGAAACAGCTCCTAAGCACAGGGGGTGAAGTCAGATGGATAAGGATGGTAGCTCGGTGCGGGGGTCTATGCTCACTGTGGGGGCCCTGCTCGCGTTGGCTAACTGCTTTCACCAAGCACTGGAGCCTAATGAGGTGAGGGGGATGAGCTACGCTAACATCAAAGTGATACACTGACATGTGATGGCACACTGTATGAAACTTTTTGACACCTGTACTGTGCATTACTACTCTGACCTCTGAACTCTGTATTACTTATTACTCTGAACTTTGCTTTACTTATTACTGGTCCTTGCACTCTGTGTTTCATATCGCCTTAGATACTGATCTCTGAACTCTGCATCACATACGACTGACAACTGAGTTGCACACTACGGACTAAGCTGCCGAAGGATCTAGCCGTAGCTTCGGCCGATCCTTCGGCTAGCTTCGGCCCCAGGACCCCTTCTGTTCAGTAGATACCTATATGGGTTGGATACCTATATGGGTTGGACTTGATGGACGTATGTCTTTATTCAACCCCAAATACTATGTAACCGAAGGGGTGCTGTACGGCTATTCACTATAGCCCGTACAGCTCCCGAACGTGGCCGTGGCCGAACTTTTTTTACTATTTTTCTGTTCTGCTCGGTCCCTCTGAGGGACCGAGCAGAGCATCCGAGCGGCATTCGGCTATTCACTCACTGCCGTTCGGCATCTATAAGAATAGGCCGAACAGCAGTGAGTAGCCTGCCGGAGGTTCGGCTCAGCCGATCCAGATGTTAGATCGGCTGAGTGGAACTCCTTCTGCGAAGCCATGCGAAGCAAGCCGATGTACAGCGGATTTCAGCCGATATACGGCTGAAATCAGCCGCACAAGCCTCAAGTGAATAGCCGAACAGTGTTGGGCTCACTTCACTTGGGGTCGGTTGTTCACTCAGCTGCCCTCGCAGATTAGTGAATAGACCCGTATGATACATACTCCTGACCCCTACGCTCTGTGTTACATACTACTGATCTCTGAACACTGCATTACTTACTCCTAAATCCTGCACTCTGCATTACATGCTGATCCTACTGAATTTATTAGCCAGGTCTACAGGTGTTTGGTGGGCGGTGCGCTACGCACACCACATATTACTTCTTGATATCTTCAAAGTGTCCTGCCTAACCATTCAACTGTTTATTTTGTCTGTTTTGTTCTATTTTGTCTATTTTGACTCCCACACGGTGTATCACTTTATCACTGTAAAGTCCACATAACTGTTACTCACTGTCAAATCTCCCTACTATCATCAGAATATATCCCCAATGTACTGCCTGCCAATCATACCATATTGAGAAATGCATAGTCAGAATTTAATCAATGAATCAATAGTCTAAAATTTTCCTCACTTTGGAAAGACTTACTTTCACTTACTTGTGTCTAACAAAATCTCCTGAATGGGACAGAAACAAAACCTGACACTGGTTTAACCATTTCATAATCTATAGTTTCCTAAACTATATTTAACGTTTTGACTTAAAATATATTTTAAGAAAATGCTAGCTCAATATGAATGGCTGGAAGTGCAATGATCTACTGGTGATGTGTTTTAAATTTTACCAGCTATCCATGGAGGATGGGAACACACAAAGTTCACACTAAACATTGGAGGGAATTTAGCAAAGTAATTGCGACAGTTTTAGCCTCTTAGATCATTTTTTTTTAATGTGCAAATCTGTCTTTTAACACGTGTGCCTGTTTTGATCTGAGCTTGCATTACTTTTCCAATTGCTTATGCTTTGTGCCTGTTTTGCATCTGTTTTTATCTGCACTTGTTCTGCGCCTGTCTGAAACTGGAGCATCACTTAACAAAACAATTGCAACTTATGACCACTTCTTCATGAAGCAACAGTTAAGCTTTTTGCCTGGAGTTACGAATCTTCTTTCATGGAGTCTATTTAACCTCATTTATGAACAAGATTACACTAGCAACATAGATTAGGCGCAAAGTGCGTAAAATATATTCGGTGCAAGTTCAAACACTCACAATTGCTATGATAAATTCCACCCAATGTGTTTTAATTTAGCAATACATACATAATATGACAATGGAGTACAGCCAGACTGTGAGATACACCTGCTTTGCTTTCCTTGATGAAAAGGTTTTAATTGTAAGGGCTGCTTATAGCATTTTGGCCCCTTTTTCTCACCATAATGTGTGTAACAGAAGACATGTTCTGTGACTGCAGGAAATATTCTTCCATTTTGGAAAAAAATTTAATGTGTGAAGAAGGTGGTCTGCAGAGGCATAAGAACTCTTCTGTGTAGCTATGAAATGATTAGGTTGTGCCTGGTAACCACGGCATAAATCAATTTTCATGGGTGAACACAGCCTGGTGCTCCCTCAGAGACATTCCAGACATGGGAGGAGGAAATGATAAGACAAAATTATCTGTATATGACACCATTATGCTTTATGTGCACCAAAGGCTTTTGTTAACCATCAGATAACAATATTACTGGATCTCCAATTTGCTCTGATCTATGTGTAGGGATGTAGTGTTCTCAGCCTAACTGTACCTCAACAGGAGTGTGCTTGCAGGGACTCTTTGTCATAGGAACCGTCAGGGTGTGCTTGATCTGGGACTCTTTGTCATAAGAACCGTCTCTGTGAGATGAAGTCCAACATGTTCGCATTGGTATCAGGAGCTGTATCCCAAATGTTGGCAGCAATGGAGATGACATAGGTAGTGACAGCATCCAGCTTTGCATGTTCGGCCGACCCGAAGCCACCCAATGTACGGCTGATTTCAGCCGATTTACGGCTGAAATCAGCCTACAAGACTGAAGTGAATAGCCGAACAGCGTTCGGCTCACTTCGCTTTAGGTCGGTCATTCACTCGTCTGCCTGCGGCAGCTTAGTGAATAGACCCCATAGACTGTGCACTTGGATCAGACTACTAATGTGTTACTGTCTGGTAGTACCTACACTAATTGTTTAAAAGCAAGGAGGGTGACAGCACATGGATCATGTGATACCCAAAGTTCCCTCATGTGCTCCACAGTCTACTGCTACCGTCAAGAGATAGAGCTCAAGATGGAAGTCAACTGCACCCATTGTTACAGACATGCAGGACTGGGCAGTGCTGAGTAAAACCAACACCAGAAGTCACATGAGAAAAGACTACTAGGATGAACATAATATAATATTACATTAAATCCATGACATTAATTTTTGAAAAATATATTTTAAAAATCTCATATTTACACTATTGCTATGAGGGAAAAAAAAAGGCTAAAACATATGACCGTGGACCACTAACATCACAATATGCACCTTAAATATGTTAAACTGAAAAAATACCCATGAATACAAAATATACAAGCACATCTGAAAATCTATAGATTAGGACAATATACAACTAAAAAGGGGAAGAAGAAAAATACATTTTTTTAAAAAAGCAAACTTATTAGTTTTGTTTAACACTGGGTTGGCATTCAATTCATAAATCCAATGATGTTTACGTTGTAATAAAGTTTTGTCCAAGTTCCTCTAGGACTCAAATGTATTTTAAAGTTTTGAGCCACAACTTTGGTATAACATTGTTATGCATATATAAAACATTTCTAGCGATATACAGTATGTGTGCAAATTTTATAAAATGATGTCAGAGATATGGTAACTTACCTTGAATTTAAAAAGTAATTTGGTTTTCCCAATGGAATAACTGCTGCATTCGCAATTCAGCAAATCGACCATGCCACTACTCTTATAGATAAAGCTAAGCGCAGGGTATAAATTACTATGCCAGCTTGGCCCCATGTAAGTATGTCATACCTGAGCATCCCATGGAGATCTTGTTAAGCCTGACAATGATCTTCCAAGTGCTGGTACTCTGCTCTGAAAACAAAGGGGGTAACTCGGTCAGCACAGTGTCCACTAAGAGAAGGTCTTGCATTTTTATGAATAAATATAAGGTGTTCTCTGATTGATAAAAATACAAGGCATTTTCTGAATGGCTGCTGCTTCAAAAAAATTACCCCGGCTGTTTTCAGAGCATAAAAGAACACAGCACCATACGGGACCCCCAAGGACACTGCAAGCACTGTAGTAGATTTGGTTACTACAGTGCTTTATATGATCCCTATGGCCCACTTAGGTATGGCATATGTATACATACACTGGGCCAAGCTGGACCAATGTAAGTATTAGGGATGCTTTAAAATTTCGGCCTCCAAAACATATTGGCTGAAAATGGCTCTTTTGGGCAAAATAGAGATTGTACTATTTTGTGGTTGAAATTGCGGTGCATCTCTAGTTTCTCTCCTCCCCACTGGGCACTGTTCTGCTCTGTGTCCACTCTGACACAGAGCAGCATCCAGCAGGGAGAAGAGAAACTGTCAGGAAGCCAAACGGGGCGGGGCCCACTGTCATCAGTCGATGTCGCAGGAGGCAGAGCATCTAAAAGATAAGAACCGTTTTTAAACGTTATGTTTCAGTATGTTGTGTGGATAGAAACACATAACGAACATATGGAGGGGTTTTCCTAAATTTGACTGCAAAACTGGAAATAACCTTACTAGCTTTTTTTAAAGTGTATGTTAAACATAGATCTTAAAGCTCAAATAAAATGTATCCAAAGATGGCTTAAAGAAAAATCAGGGTGCAACAAAACAGAAGGCTGTCAATTTCTTAACTTGTTTTTTTCTTTGTAAAGCATCCCCAGAGCCAGAATAAAATCCAGTACCTGTATGAGCTGCAGAAAAAACCCACTGCTCTCTGGTAGCAGCAGTCCAAGATGCCCTCTGCTTAGTCAGTCCTACAGCTCTGAGCTTTGTTGATTGCAGAGCTGTCGGCCTGAATAAGCAGGGAAGGAGACCACTACAGAGAGACAGCTGGTTTTATGCAGAGAGCAAGAGTCACTTTCTGCAGCTCAGAGCAGGGCCCTAGATTTTATGCAGGTGGTGCTTTGCAAAAAAAAAAAAACAGACATTGATAACTTATGCTTTATTGCACCATTATCAGCTAAACTTCAATTGTATATTGTGTATCCAGCTTTTTTTGTTTTGGTTTTGGATAGTGGGTGGGAAGCATTAGAATTAGAACCCCTGCCGGTTTATTAGAACTCCTTTTTTTATTGTGCTATAAGACAATGGAATATGAACAAATTACAGGATGGTACATGGGTATGGTATTGAAACACTTGTATATTGAAGGGAGATAAAGATTGTACATTGATAAAAGCTGAAAAAATAAACCAGAAAAAATAGTAGGGTTTTGTTGAGTCACCCTTAGTTGGAAATGTTAACACACAAACATATAGATAAAATTACAACATATTATTAAAACATCTCATTAAAAGTATGTACATTTAAGAACAAACAGAACCAGGACACATTGGGGGGAATTTATCAAAACTGGAGCAGACAAAATCTGGATCAGCTGTGCATGGCAACCGATCAGCTTCTCTGTTTCATTTTCAAATCTTAACCGAACAAACTGAAGATAGACGCTGATTGGTTGCCATGGGCAACTGCTCCAGTATCTGCCTGCTCCAGTTTTGCTAAATCCCCCTCAGTGACTGTAGCGCAGCACCCTGGTGGTATCATGTGGGGCTTTGCCCCTCCTGTGGTCTAGGGCACCCCCCTTATATGTTGGTGGAGGGGGGACATGGTTTTGAACATTGGGATCAGGATATCCTTTAGTGCCCCTGGCATAGCCTTTTTTATTCTTTAGGCACTAAGTCCCTCTCCTGAGGAAGCCTTTAACAGGCAAAATGCGTCAAGACAAAGCCATCAATCAGCACCGCAAGACCTCGGCTCATCTATGTCTACAGATGCCCTTTATGGGTTTGGACTTTATTTACATCTTAGTCTTCTCAGAGGTGCTGATTGATGTGGGACTAGTAGGCCAGTCACAAGGGTATTGTGTCCTGGTTCTGTTTGTTTTTAAATGTACATGCTTTTAATAAAATGTATTAATACAATATTTTCATTTTATCTATATGTTTGTGTGTTAACATTTCCAACTAAGGGTGAGTCAACAAAACCCTACTATCTTTTCTGGTTCATTTGTTCAAGTGTTGTTGTGGGAGTGACCAGCCCTTATCCGTGCTTGCTGACCCCCCTGGGTATTTACCCAAGGACGGTCTGGGAGTTTATTCATAATTCTATTGATAAAAGCTGGTTATGAATCCCTCTCCACTCTATCGAAAAAAGCAAAACAAAGCATTTGGCTTTAGTTGAACTTTAAGAGAAGTGTTCTATTATTTGAATGGTTGTAGAGGACAATCAATGTCAAAGTAACATTATAGTCATTTTTAAATACTTCTACTGACAATGAACATCTTTTAAAAATGTATATAATTAAAAGAAAAGTATCCAGTATAATGCATAATGAGAATTTTTTTATTCTTTTTTTTAAACAATGGATTTATTCATGTACAACTGCTCCTAGGGCACAATTGTTTGCAGACTCAGAACCCAAATATGCGACAATTACAATGGAATGCTGCATAATCATAGATTTGTGAGAGAGTTATATACTTGTATAAAAGCCAATTTGCACCATAAGGGCTTTGATTTTTATTGTCTTTAGTAAATACTGAATACTGAGATACGTGACCCACTGATATTAGCAAATCAAGCCTTGTATGTTTATCATGTAAAATGACAGCTGATAAATGGAGCTTCACATAATACTGCATGTGTAGTAGCATGCTTCGATTTAGTAAAATGTAATTTGCTTTTCATACAACAGCTGTATAGACCCTTCACTTTTTTCTTTACGTCTTCCATTAACATCAATGTATCCCATTCCTTCCATTTGAGACAACTTCCTCATGTTCATAGGCTGGGTTAGTGTACATTTTAGAGTCTCCGTTGGTCAATTTACTTTTCCCAAACACGGTTTTTCCAATGGGTGGCCATTGTTTGTCCTCCTCTAATATAGCTCTTAATTTTTTATAGTTACTTCCCGGTTTTAATTTTAGACATTTCTTCAAGGCCAACCAAAGGGCTCTGTTATCTAGAATAAATTCCTAGAAAGAGAAGTGAAATATTTAAAAATATAAATATAATAACTATACAGTTTAAACATTTATGGAGAATCATTGATTTACAGCCAAAGCATGCATTCATTCTAGTAGGTTCTAAGATCTATTGTTTTATTGACTGAATATTAATTCTGAAAGCAACTGCTGGTATTTTAGTTTTAAAGGAGAACTATGAGGTGAGTGATTTACACTCATCCTCATAGTTAGAGCCGATGTGTAATATTAAAACTGTCACACGTCGGCTCTATTGATCGGAAAGTGAGCGAACACATACCGTCACTTCCCGATCATCTCCCTGCAGAGAATGGTGACTGTCAGTCACCGCTCCCCGCAGGGATTCCCCCCTCCCCACTCCGATCATCCAGCGCTGACTGGAGGAACGGACGGGGAGGGGGTGGGCACAGCTGGCTCTGCCTCTAGACAGGCAGAGCCCACTGTCAATCAGCCAGCTGGGTGGATCTCGAAAGTATTGTCGGCATCCGTCCTGGCTTCGGCGGTCTCCATATATAGCTCGCTATATACTGAGCTTTGGGTCATGGGAGGACATTACTATATGTCCTCCCGTGACCCTAAAGAGAACTGTGGGATAAAAATATTACCCCATAGTTCTCTTTTAAGTAGGCTAATATTTATTGAACAGTGAGATACAAATACTGTACATTGGGAATGCATTGAGATTATGTCAGTGGTGCACAATGGATACATGAAAAGGATGCTAAAGGTACAATTTCTTGTTGGTTAAAGCAACCAATCAGCTTCCAACTCAAGTTGATTGGTTGCTTTGGGCAGCCAACAATTTTACCTTTAGCACATTCATCCTGCTCATGGTTATTCATTTTACCATGAAGGCTCTGCCCAAAATTCCAATGAGGCTCAGTTATTGAAGCTGGGCATTGTAAAATGTTAAAGATTACAACCAAACAACCTCTTCAAGGTTGAATTTGATGGACTTGTGTCTTTTTTCAACCTGAATAACTATGTAACATCACTGCCACCCATTAACATCTCTGAAGCCAGCTCAACTAAACACTTCAACAATTCACAATCAAGGTGAATGGAATATTTAATATGAACATCTAACTCATCATACCGAATGCTTACAAACTTTACTTCTGCAACTCACCTATTCTTAATGTAATTGTAATAATTATAAAACAAGAAAACCTGCGCTTCTGGATCCAAATCGAAAAAAAGGAAGTCGAACAAAGCCAGAAGCTGCTGAAACTTAGGCGGTGCACCTCAAATGGAACAATCAATTGTAGCGCTAAAGGCTTTAAAGTGTGTAAAACCAAAATATGTGTGAAGTGAAATATATCTTTATAAATTGTGTCAATAAATCAGTGTAGCACACTGATTTATTGACACAATTTATAAAGATATATTTCACTTCACACATATTTTGGTTTTACACACTTTAAAGCCTTTAGCGCTACACAATTAATTGTAATAATTGTATGTACTATTCTAATTAGTATTTAGGTTTGTTTATGTCCGATGTTTTAAGTGATAGCTTTATTTAGGAGCCTGTTTCATGTCTTTCTAACCATAAATCCTGCTCAAGCTAAATTGCCCTCAACCTCTGATTTGCACTTCAAATAAACTCCTTTTCTCCAACTTTCCCATCCCGACCTCTGTAAGCAGATACACTGTTTTAGCAGGCCAGCATCCCAACGGAAGCCACTGCAGATCATTATATTGTAAAACTGATGGCGCTATACAAATCCTGAATAATATAATTAATAATAATAATAATGCAACTAGTCTAAGTCAAATCCACCTAATATGAATACGCATCTATAACCTAAGTATACTGAGTAGACACACAGTCCCTTCCAGACTTTTTGTTCTCAGCCTTCATGTGTGTATGGCTGTTATACTGTATGTGATAATGCTAGATTGATACTAAGGATTGCTGGTCGACTGGGATAGAAGAAATACAGCACAAGACAGTTGGGCTAATGGGGTAGAAGTATATATCCAGCCCTGCATACCTGTAAAGATCTTTATAAACATGCATGCAAGCTGAGTGTAGCAGCATTAACATTAATGAGTATTACTCAATTTCATATACTTTGTTCCACTAATATTAAAAGCTATAGATGAGATTATTTTTTTAATTGTAGCACTCCCTGATCGTACAAGAATATTTTAAAGTGGCATAACAGTGTTGTCAGATTACAGGTAATCAAAAACAGGTTGTGAGCACCATAAAGGGATACTAAACAGGTAAATATATAGGTGATTACTTCATACACAGAATAGCAGCACATGTTAATTACATTCATTTGAATAATTAATCCACCATTAAAATGACACCAAGACATTGTATATATAAAGATATCAGATTTTAAAAGCCCTGCCTGTCTGCTCCTGTAACTCAAGAGGGTGCACATTCAGGAACAGGTTGGTGCTGATTGTTATGCAGATAATCCCATGCCAAGTATGCAGGTTCATGTCATGTTCATCCACATTGAGTTCAGTTTTCGTAAATCAGGGTAAATCATCCATGCTGCTAAAGATTGATAGTCCAGAGAGCAAGCTTAAGACCTTGGTAAATCAGGTCCTTAATGTCTGATGTAATAAATGAGCTAAAATGTGACAATTTGTTATATGTGGTGGAAGCTAAAACCTGAACTGTGAAGGCTGGTGACACCTGCCATGGCTTTTAGAACCATAGCTATTTAAGTCACAGAAATAGGTATGCAATCTAATAGACTTTATATGTACAACCTCCATTTTCATTCTGTTGCCTTTATTTTCCTGGTATGGCATTTATGTGTAAAAAGGATAAATATGACCGTGCAGTCCAGTAGGTACCAGAAGAAGGCCCAGTGAACTCAGTAATCAGCTGTCTGTAACAGAAACTGGTCTGACCAGGGCCGGCCTTAGGGGTGTGCGAGCAGTGCAGTGTGGTCACTGAGGGGCGCTGTAAAGCTTTCTCGCACAGGGCGCCTAAAGGCCTAAGGCCGGCCCTGGGTCTGACATATCCCCCCCCCTTCCATGCTCTGAAATACAGGTCCATGTGAGGACACTATACAAGGGGTGTGGCTGTTTCTCAGCTCTGCCAGAGAGCACTGCAGAGTGAGGGTGGAAAGCAATATTTTTACTAAAAGAAAACATTATTTCATGTCATTTAAAAATTAGTCACAAATCTTAACATGCGGGTATACTGGATATAAACAGACTTTAATTGGGCCAGTGGAGTCATCTAGTAGCTGAAATATAATTTCATATCACTCGAATATTCTATATACTGTAAAAATTAGTTTATAGTGCTACTGACCTCCACCAGAAATGATACCACAAGACATATGATCAGCATGACCAACATGTGGATTCTCCAGCTGGTTGGGGTACAGACAAGCTGGGGAAAAGAAATACTGATATTAATTTCAGACATTCATCAAAAAGTAATAAATAATATTCAGGCAAAACAGTCATCATTTTGTGATGATGCACCTACCTCTAAAACAACATACATATACTTGAAGTCAGCAAATATAAAGAACAGGGTGAGGGTAAACTCTACCACCAATGTAGCCACAAAAACATCTGCAGAGAGAAGTGGTATAAGTCACTTTGTTTTATATTCACTAGGGAAAGAAAATTGAAAAAGTGAACAAGCCATCCAAAGTTTGTTGATTCCATAATTTAACATAACATGATAAATAGGGCAAATTACAAAATAACAAAAGCAAGATCACCATCCACCTTTTACTTTGTAGTAAACAAGCACCCAGCCTAAGACCTTGTCTCACTGGGGTGGTAAATGCACTCTATGCATGAATCTTAGTATTCAATCAAACTAGAGATTGTAACCTGAAATTGTGCATATCTGTGTTGATACAAGGCTGGTAAATCTATGTTGTTGTTTATATTACTGATTGCAAAGTGGGCGCTCTTCATCTCTCAAATTTGTTAGCACAGAAAGAAGAACAAGATTAAAATTTATATGTACACACAAGGAGGAAAGTAATCACAGGAGTTGGTTGGAAGGTGGATGATGTCAGACAAATTTTGCATTTTGGTTAATCCATTGGAGTCAGTGGGAAGGCAAAGTTTAGGTGTTTCGCTAAATTTTGGGGTGCAGTAAACTCCATAAGCTTCTCTGAATCCTGGACCAAAAAAAGGCTCCTCATTAGCCTCATTATTTTAAGTTTTAGTTAGAGAAAGGAAAACAAATTAGGAGAAAGTACACAAAAGATTAAATACACAAATAAAAGAAAAACAGCAAATACAAAAAACACAAAATAAAAATAGTATCTAACCTACTCTAAACACACACACCCCTCCCCCAAAAATAAAAAATAAATAAAAACACACCCTCTAAATATAATAATAGAAATCTGTCAAGCAAATGTCACTTTAACAACGCATTGAGATCATTCTGATTGAAAACGATTCCACTCACTCCTAGTATTCACTGATTTTTGTATTTCACACATAATTATGTATGAACAATCCTAACTGTTATCAGTACTACAAGTGTCTATATTGTATGCAAGTGGCATAGACTTGCACTGAGTTTAGACATCATGGGGGGAATTCACCAGAATTTAGACAGAATCTGGAAACAGAAATAATCTGGAGCAGTTACCGATGGCAACCAATCAGCTTCTCTCTTCAGTTTGTTCAGTTAAGATTTGAAAATGAAAAAGAGAAGCTGATTGCTTGCCATGCACAGCTGCTCAAGATTTTGTCTGCTCCAGTTTTGATAAACCCCCCTCCATGTGTTATTTGGTCAAATAGTTTGGTCAAGAGTTTTAAACCAGAACACTCTGGGGGGATTCATAAAATCTGGAGCAGTTAGCCATGGCAACCAATCAGCTTCTCTGTTTCATTTTCAAAGCTTGAAGTGACACTAAACTCACAAGTTAAACCTTAAAAGTTCTTCCAATTCCCTTCCAATTTAACAGAAATGTATCTTATTTGTGTATTACTCAGTTGTAGAGCCTCAAATCATCTCTGAATTCATGCTGATACTGTCCTTCCTTCTGGAGGGTGACGACTTTTGTTCCCCATGGTCTCTGTGCGTGTTGTAAAGAAGTCACTACTCCAAGCTTACTGCCGTGATAGACTACAATCTCAATACAAATTAGCAAACTAAATGTGAGATTGTAAGCCATTACAGGAGTGAGCATGGAGTGGTGGCTATTGTACAACACACACAGGGACCATGTGGAACATAAGTAGCCACCCTCCAGCAGGAAGGACAGTGTCAGCACCAATTCAGAGATGATTTGAGGATCTACAGCTGAGTGATACACAAATAAGATACATTTTTGTTAATAGTTAAGGTACTTGAGTGTATTTTTAAGCTTTAACTTCTGAGTTTAGTGTCATTTTAACTGAACAAACTAAAGAAAAAAGCTGATTGGTTGCCATGAGTCTGTCTGCTCCAGTTTTTATGAATTCCACCCTCTGTGCAACAATGTATATGGTACACATCTACAAAACTGGTGGAGCTGAGGCATAGCCACAAATTGGTAATGCAAAATTTTGCCACACACTATGCAGATGGATAACCCTCTGATAGTCTTGTAGAATTTATAGCATACACTATCATCATTATTGATTGTTATACTGGTTGATCCAATAAACCAAGGCCATCAATGCACTTACAATTAGTATACAGTGGTTTACGGAATGGTTGTCCTTTAGAGAAGACAAAGGCTAGGATGACCAGGTGTACAGCAGTAAGGAGCCACAGAGTTGAGTTCTCAAAGCTTGGATAATTCTTCTGATGTCTATTGTGTATTAGATTATAGGTAAGATTGCGGTTCAGGCTTACATTCCCTGGGTAACAGGCACTGCAAAAGAAAAAAATAATAGCTATTTATTTAACGCATGTAAGTTAGTAAAAATATCCTCATTTTAGAAAAGCATTAGAGCTATATTCATAGAGGGCAATTTATCAAAACTGGAGCAGTCAGAATCTGGAGTGGTTGCCTATGGCCGCCAATCAGCTTCTCTCTTCAGTTTGCACAGGTAAGATTTGAAAATAAGACAGAGAAGCTGATTGGTTGCCATGCACATCTGCTCCAGATTTTGATAAATTCACCCCATAAAATACTATGATGCAAGGAATTCCAAGCACACAACTAAATATACAGTTTCAATAATAATATGTGAACTATACTGTTTTTCATATAATAAAAAAAAAAAATTAAGTTAGTCATGTGACCCAGATACCACTGACAGATCATAAAGCCAGAACCCCTCTGCAAACTACACAGGGAATAAGGAATGCTCCCTAGCTCTGGACAATGCAAAAGGAACAGAACCTGGATGAGGTTATACTTGTCCTCTCCCCTTCTGTAAGCATGGTTTACTGACAACACTGTTCATAGTAGTAGATCCCTAAACATATCAGGCTAATGTGCCTTCCTTTCCCAGCTCTAGTGCTGTTATGTAAGGGGATTACAGGAGGCATCAAGACACACAGGTATTTATTCTATGTATAAATTTTTTTATGAATTTACATTATATCTATATGAAAGCTGAACTTTAGGCAAACGGGTAAATGCACACATGAAATTCATACATTAGAACTGTTTAACCCAGTGGCGGAACTACCGCCATAGCGACCCATGCGGGCGCTATGGGGCCCGCGACAGATGGGGCCCGGTGAGGAGCAGGTCTTACAATCCTCCTGGGTCCCGGCATAGATGCGCACGCTATACTTTTATACCAGGGAACTGGGGTGGACGAGCTGATGGGGCGTAACAATCAGTCTCCAAAACCCTGGGCATGGTAGGCGGAGACAGCCGAAAGGGTGGGGTTCCACTCCTGCTGCCTTCTCTGGATTGGTTAAGAAGAGGAGTGGGCGTGGTTTGGAGGTGAGATCGTGGCGGACGGAAATCGTGGACACAGAGGAGATCGAGGAGGGGACAGAGGTAGGGTGACATCTGCAGTCAGGTCATGGGGCTTGAAGTTCAAGCATTGTGCTGGCCCTTTTGCTGTATGAAGCTGTGATAAAACTTCCCAGGTGTCTGCTGGCTTTCTTAGCCAGCAGACACCTGGGAAGTCTTGTATGCTACATGC
>NW_017306297.1:1036915-1039272 GCF_000935625.1 Nanorana parkeri
CCATGCAAAACTTTGCTATGGGGCCCTGTGATTTCTAGTTACGCCCCTGGTTTAACCTTACCAAAAGATTTGTATTTTTGTCTAATTCTGACATTTCTGAGGGGACCTAATCTTTCTCTGCTGCAGTTTCACTTTCACATGCAGGTCTTTTCCATCCTGTGACTTGAAAGTGACTGTAGAACCAGAATACTGATGTGTCTATCTACCTGTCACTCTGCTCTATCATCATGATTCTTGTACTGCAGCACACTTGATTGGCTCCTTGTACTGCTTCTCTCTTCTTTAGTCTGAGCCCTGCTGTGCAGGGATTTCAAGATGCTAATACCAAGCCACATTTAGGTCCTTAGACTGCTTGCATTAAAAAAATGAATGCATTATTAATTGCATAGCTGAATTAATTTGTGTATTTTATATCTGCTTTAAATGTTGGGTTTCAAAGAGTTTAGCTTTAAATGTTGGGTTTCAAAGAGGGCAGAACTGGTCCTTAACTCAGTGTTGAACTCTGATAATCACTCAACTCTTTAAATATACATAATATTTTTGTCCACTTTCCTCCTTAAATGTTTAATTCAGCTCTTATATATATACACTGTATGGCTTACTTATGTTAAACACATGTGTATGTCAGGACACAGAAATATAAGGACAAAGTCCAAATCCCATGCGCACTGCCACGGTCTCAAAACCACAAAGTAATTCACCGGCACATACTTAAAGGGTTTTTAAAATATTGATATGTTTATTAAATACCCAATGTCACATACTGTCATACGGTGACACCGCATGACAGTATGTGACATTGGGTATTCAATAAACATATCAATATTTTAAAAAACCCTTCAAGTGTGTGCCAGTGAATTACTTTTATTTACAGAAATATAAGGGTGCTGGTTATTATACATAAATGGTTACTATACATAAATTACTGTTAGAATCTATTTTATTATTTAATATATAAATATGAAGTCAAAACATTACCTAAAAACATCATCGGTGCTGTACCATGGCTGCTGCTGAACTATAAGAAATGCATACGTCTGCATGGCTATTGTAAAGAAAACGTTGTACACCACTGACAACAACATAGATGGAGAGATCAGCTGCCCCGGTGGTCTGTATGGTGCCAGTTTATGATATCCAGGAGTGGAGCTCACTGAAAGAAAGGACAGAGTAAGCAGAGATTGGCAGCTGCATGTGTTCCAGGAAGTAAACTGTACTCATAGCCTGTACATACATGTACTTCTATATGTCTGTGTTGTATAATAATCTAGACCACTGTCTTGCGTGTTGATAGTATAAGCTAGGGATGCACCGATATAAGTTTTTCAGTATCGAGTATGAGTGCCGAGATTTGTATTTCCATACTCGCCGATACCGAGTAACGATATCGGTACTTCATCTAGCATGGAGCAGGCTTCCCAGGCAATCAAGAAAGCAGGCGGTGGGTAGTGACATGCTGATTAGCATCGAGTTGGCTGTTTGGCCAGGAAAACAGCATGGAGCCAGCTCTCCGGCCAATCAGGAAGCCGGCTCCATGCTGTTTGACCAGCTCAATGCTGATTGGCTGGGAGGCAGGCTTCCCGGCCAATCAGGGAGCCGGGCGGCGAGACATTACCAACCGCCCGGCTTCCTGATTGGCCAGACAAGTTGATTCCATGTTCCCTCATGGCACTGCCGGTCAGAGGAAAACTGCCTCTGACCGGAAGTTCTGGTATTGGGGGAAGTATCAGAGCATTTGGGCAAGTACGAATACTCGCCCAAATACTCGGTATCAGCAACGATACCAATACTAGTATCGGTATCGGTGCATCCCTAGTATTACACATGTTTATTAAACGTGCCACAGCTAAGAGGAGTGCTAAACTGTTTACACTTCAGTATACACACCATCTTGACCATTTATGCAAGAAGCTAAATAACATTTGACATACCCCTCATTAATGAATACCAGCCAAACCCACATATATAACCCTCTAGACATCCAAAACTCTGAGAATTTCCAAAAAACGCTCTTATTATTTAGTCATAACAAGCTCACTTGGAGCTCAATAACCAAGAGTCTCCCAGTGTCTCTCCTAATTGTCCCCACATAGCAAAGTATACTTTCACATGTGCACTCTTGTTTATTAAAGTGACACTAAACTCAGGAGTTAAAGAAGAACTCCAGGATGCACATCACTTTATATATTTAGGTTCCTGTCAGTCAGAGGAAGCAAGCTGCTGTAACAATTTATCTTAAAAGTTTTTACTTTTCTTGCAATCCTTGTATTTAGCTGCCAGTGATATCACATCCTCCTATGTATAGATTAGTACTTCCTGCAGCCGGGGGGGGGGGGGGGGGGTAGTGGGAGCGCACA